>NC_051278.1:29409109-29710895 GCF_015220745.1 Sebastes umbrosus | reverse complement strand
CCAGACTAATGAAGAGAATAGAGATGTAGAGTTCTGTGTCTAAGCTGCTGATTGTGAGGTAGAATGAATGCTTATTAAATGCTGGCTTTGAGAACTGTATTTCGCTCGGCTTTACATAACCAATGCAGATGTGATCTCTTGGTAAATTTGATTTCCAACACTTCCTGCCTTCTTCTAATACACTGATTATGGATAAGTACCTCACTATTGTGAAATAATATTCCCACTGACTAAATATGAGGTGTATTTTTCATCCTTTCACAGGCGTTGATCAACACTCAAAACAAGCTGAGAGCACTGGTTCCTAATTTCACCTTCAATTTGGGATTTTCTGGAAAGTTTTATCACACAGGTATGGAACTTCTGACATTATTGTATCTGTTTGAAACGTTATATTGCTTCAGCTTTGGATCTTTGAAGAGGAAAGTTTAAAAAAAATACAGCACTAGTGTCCTGAATGAGGGCCATCATCTCTGCCTTTAACACATCAGTCTTTCGTGGGAATTTGCAATGTTGTGTTTGTAAGAATTATTATATATTTTTTGCCCTTATTTATCCAGGAAAACTTTTCCTGTAAGGCCCGTGCTTCTTTAACCTTTAGGCCACCGTTGACGCTCGTCGATGCCTCTCAGACACATTCCAGATATCTAGCATGCTAAATATCTGGACCTGTCGGGGACTCCGGCCACGAGCTATAGCCAATGAGAGCGCGAGACGTGGGTTGATGGGAAACCTGGGGGAGGAGGGGTCGCCTCTAACAATAGGAACTTACTGTATGTGCTGCTTTTGCAACACACAGCAAAGTTGTTGTTGCGCCGAGAGGAATAAATAGTTAAAAAAGAGTGTGGGAACCGGTGTAAATGGGCTATTTTGTGAACGCGTGCCAATGACAACATCAGCAATGCATCTCATCTGGGGTCGTGTCTAGAAGGTAACCCTCGCAAACTGTGAAATTTGATCTGAGATCTGCAAAAAACTCTGCCCAGCAATCTATCCTAACCTTAACTATTCGAGATAAATGCCTAACCTTAACCGTCTCGCAAGAGTTTCCCCAGTTTGCTGGTTCCCTTCTAGACACGGCCCTCATCGGGGATTCCTCCTGGTGAAAGATCTCGTAGTGTGTGACCTCCTGTCGCCGGTCAGTCATGTCGTGGAAAAAGCACATCGACTTAAAAACTCCCAATTACAAGACAGCAAGTCGTGTAGTGTGAACAGTACAGCGATCTGAGGCACTCAGATTTATACAGACTCTGACATAGAAAGGATATTTATTACGGATCGGACCACATTTCTAATGAAAGCGTGTGTGCACGTGCTTGTATGTGTGTTTGTAGGTACTGACGAAGAGGACCGGGGCGATGACATGCTGCTGCAGCACAGGATGGACTTCTGGTGGTTTCCTCATATGTGGAGCCACATGCAGCCTCACCTCTTTCACAACGTCAGCGTCTTGGCTGAACAGATGAGGCTCAACAAGATCTTTGCTCAGGTTGGCAGCGCTAATACACTGCAGTCATGGCCAGTGTGGCTACATGGAGCGTGGAAGGAGTATCATGCAGTGTATTGCTAGTGTAAAGACGTCATGGATACGCGATTAGTGTCGGCTTTAAAGACTATTCAGGGCTAATAGACCTGTTCTAGGCACTGGCAGAAATGTTACACTACCTCCTCATTTGCCCTCATCCTGTTGTCTCTCCACACCCCTCTCTTCCAGGAGCATGGCATCCCAACAGATATGGGTTATGCAGTGGCTCCGCACCACTCTGGGGTTTACCCAGTTCACAGCCAGCTCTATGAGGCCTGGAAGTCTGTGTGGGGCATCAAGGTGACCAGCACCGAGGAATACCCTCATCTGAGGCCAGCTCGATACCGCCGTGGCTTCATCCACAACGGGATACAGGTCAGTCAGTCAAAAACAAAGGCAGTCCTTTTTCTGTGAGACAGTTTTAGCAGAAAATAGGTCTCTGTGAAAAGTGTGTGGGTTAACCCCGAAGAACAGTGACATTATTTCGAAATGTCTTTTAGTTTCAGCAGATAGCGACATAACTTCACCAAACTTAAATTGAATCATCACACAGACAAAGTCATCGGTTTTCAGTAGAACTCAGTTCATAGGATTAGTCGCATGTATAGCATCAGATTTACGTCATGCGCCGCGAGCGCAGTAAAACATTCTCACAAGCAAATTATATAATTTCACTGGTGCAGATATTAACTGCCACTCGTAGTCCCTGCGCACCTTAACCGAGAGTTGTACAGGCAGCTGAAAGCGAGAGCAAAAACTTAGAGAGAGGCAAAGAATGGCGCCTGCATGTATAGAGCTAATAGGGGTGTAAGAAAATATCGATAACACTATCGATTTTTAATCACGTGCGAGTTGAGTTGGTTTCCGCCCCAAAATTTTCAAAAGTCCGGTTGATTCATGTGAGCCCAACAAAGCTCAGAGAGCAGATTTACCCGTGTTAATCTGATATGTCACATAGACATCAGCATTGCATATCGCAAAATAAATCCACATTCATAGTATTTAGTTGGACAGAGAAACCTGCACACTCAGGAGCACGGTACATAGATGCAGGGGTCCAGAGATCACAGACCTTTTTTTGCAGAAGGAAGAAAGTGTCCTTGAAGCAGGATGTTTTCTTGGACAAAAGACCTGTAGCAAGTGGAACAGGTAGCGAGCAGGGATATGATCTGATCTGATTGTGTTAACACTGTGGAGGTAAACAAGAGTATGTTATGCATTCGCTCGTTACCCTTCTTGCAAATCCTGTGTGGATCAAAGCCAAATGCTTCACCGCTGTTTGGTCATAAACCTACACTTTTATTTATGAAAATACACAGATACAGATTTTGTCTGGAGAAGAGGATTTCCACTCCGTATAAAGTAAAGGGTAATCTGCTGTTAACAGGTGTGGCTGGATATGCATTTTATTATATTGTGCAATGTGTCCGAGGGAGAGGAGTTTCCATGTGAATCTGCTGTGATGGGATTTAGATCAGGCCTTTCTCCATCTCCAGTGGGAACACATACTGAAGGTCAAATGTAGCTTTCAACCAACAGTAGCACTTCAACACTTGAAGCACCTGCACAATGTAGCTGAAATACATTCTAAATAAACCTGTTTTACCCTTGTGCATACTGACACATCATCATTGAGTGCCGGTTCCTGTTTATATACTCTGAACGCTGTGCAGTTCCAGTGTTTTAATGGAGTGCAACGGGGCATTTGAGAGCAGTACCCAGAGCAAACAAAGCATTACAAATGGATCAGGCTTTAGCTGTACCCGTTGATCAAAACTTAAACCTGACTAGTTATTTAGCTAAAATGTCACAAGTTTGTAAAAATGTCCACAAAGAACACTTACTCATACAAATATACAGCAAACAACTAATGATCTCTTTGTGTGTTTTAGGTGTTGCCCAGGCAGACCTGTGGTCTGTTCACCCATACAATCTTCTATAATGAATACCCAGGAGGTTCAAAGGAGCTGGACAAGAGCATCAGAGGAGGAGAACTCTTCCTCACTGTCCTCCTAAACCCTGTAAGAACACCACCCCCATGCACACACCAGGGTCTCATGACACATGACTTCAAGGTTTAATGATAATTTTGGTCTTGACAGTTCTGCTCATGGACCCTCCTGTATTTCTCATTTGTCTTCCTCTTACTTTTTCGTCTTCCTCCTCCTCAAAATGCCCGGCCCTGACTCACTACTGCACAGAAGCTAAAATTATTGAAGTTTTTGCTGAAAAGCTAAAGCGATAATAATTAGACAGCATAGTCACATTCAGAAACAGCACCGATCCTGGTTTTAATGTGACCAAGCAGAGATGTGGTCAGATCAAAACCAGGAGTAGTGATGTATGATGAAACACTACAATGTTCCAAACAGACAGAAAGGCATCATGGGACTTCGTTTTGACTGTTCTCATTGAACTATCTGACACACGCAGTTACTTCGATTCATTACTTCATTACTAAATACCATGTTTCCATTTAAAAGAATAAGTATTTGGTGTGATATTGGTCACTGTACAGTTAGTTGTAAGTTAAAAGTAAATTGTGTTGAAGGGGTATCACATCTCATTTAGACTGGTTAGTTTAGTTAGTTAATTGTTTTGTATTGTCCTGCATGTTTAGATGCCTCTTTATGTTTTTTGTGTAAATTAAATTGTGATCATTATTCTGCTAAATGAGTGTCTTTGAAACACTAACGGATCTCGATCATTACTCACTTGTGGCCAACATGTGAAAACACTGCTCTCTGTTGAGTTCATAGTCGCTCATTATTATCTAGCTAATTTTGACACCTGTTGGTTTGAGCTCCAGGACTAGTTGCTCTGACAACAGCTCCAGGTAAATGTTAAACTCACTTGTAAAGTATGTCGTTCCCTCTCAATCCAGATCAGTATCTTCATGACGCACCTGTCTAATTACGGCAACGATCGGCTGGGTCTGTACACCTTTGAGTCTTTGGTGAAATTCGTCCAGTGTTGGACCAACCTCAGGCTGCAGACGTTGCCTCCCGTCCGGCTCGCTGAGAAATACTTCCAGATCTTCCCTGAAGAGAGAGACCCCCTCTGGCAGGTCAGAATATTCATTTTGTTTTTGAAAACTCACTTTTATTTTTTTTGCAGCTTAATCCCAATGTTCTTTGGAGAAAAGGAAAGATGTTTTACTCTTTTGAAATGTATTTTTAAGACAGATAGCTATGATGTTGTCCTTGTCTTAATCCTCCTTGGACAGTTGGGTTTTTTTCACGACCACTGGAATTAAAGCATAACGTATTTGAGTCTTGGTGTGATCATTTTTCAGAACCCTTGTCATGACAAGAGACACAAAGATATCTGGTCTAAAGAAAAGACATGTGACAGACTCCCCAAGTTCCTTGTCATTGGACCACAGAAAACAGGTACCACCCTCTATCTCCATTCTCATCTTTATCTTTGCCTCTATATATCTCTCTCTTCATTATTATTATAAATATCTTATCTTTTACTCAAGGCACTACAGCGCTTCATTCATTCCTGAGCCTCCACCCAGCGGTCACCAGCTCCTTCCCCAGCCCCACCACCTTTGAGGAGATCCAGTTCTTCAGTGGAGCAAACTATGACAACGGGATTGACTGGTAAAGACAGGACTACCATGTACTGTACACTGCCTTCAGAATGTCCTCAGTACTCAGTCACAGCCTGAACACAACAGAACTTCAATTTGAATTATTTTTTCTTTTGGTGGTCTTATTTTCTAAATAAGTTTCAATTTGGCTGAACTGGTTCTTGCAGGGGCTTAAAGGATAAAGTCTATCTTAATATAATACTCACATGACAGGCACCCACTGAAAGTGTTAGGAAAATCATTCCTCCTCCCCATACTGGCAGTGAAGTGATCTTTCTAACACGCCTACACTGTAAAAGTTATGGTCGTGAGCCGCAGTGGAGGGATATCTCCTGGTAGTCGCATGCAGGTTAGTCGCCAGTGATTCCCCCTATACAGTATATGGCGCTGCGCAGCTGCAAAAACATGACCGCTGCTGCTGAAGAGGAGAGGACAGCAGAGGGGAAATAAAGGTTGGCAGTTCGCTGAAGAGAAAGGAATGTCTGACAGCGGTGGATGATGCCTTATATACTGTGTTCGGGTAGCCACGTCCTGATTGGCTGGCTACGTTTATGCAATGTTCAGTGGGCGAATGCGTGTTTGTGATTGGAGGAGGGTGTTACCCATAGAGTCCAATGAAGGGCGGAGCCTGTGTGAGTTAGAACATTGTAATGAAATTACAACTTAGACGATATACTGTATATAAAATAATGATAGTAGCAGTGGGTATCGAGCAGGGCCGGGGCAGCCGACGCAACCACGGAGGAGCGCTTTATAACTTCTCTGTTAGTAGGCAGCACAGACTCGTGTCATTAAAGCAGCACAGTTCCTCTGTAACACACTCAGAGGCCCCCCCCCACACATTTTTTTTCTAACAAATCGTGTGATGAGTGCTGTTTTTACACACTCACGCCTCTGTCTGCGCTCAGCATCTCCTCTCCTCATCCCTCTGTGTGTGCGAGTGTAGACGTACCTCAAAGTACAAAGTAGTAGGTGTTCCATGTATTCCACATGCACCAGTTATTTTCTTCTTCCTGATTTTTATCATTGAAAATATCATTACATTAAAGTAAATTAACACTGATAATCCAACAGTGTGGTGATGCAATAAAAGTGTATTTTCCTAAATGTTGAGACACCCCATATGTAAGCCAGACAGACATTTTTCTGCTGATTACTGAGCACAAATGTACTCAATAAAACTCATGAAAACTGTCTTTCAACTGTCCCAACAATAACCAACCCTTAACTCACCAAGTTAGTTTTCAGTCTGACATTGAATCTCGTCTGTGATCCCAGCGGTAACACAGTAGAACAGAACATGAATGAATGAATGAATGGCCCGGGGATGTGAATACTTCTTTAGCGGACTTGTAATTGTTGTTTTGTTTGTGATCCTCAGGTACATGGACTTCTTCCCATTCCCTTCCAACGTCAGCACCGATTTCATGTTTGAAAAGAGTGCCAACTACTTCGACACAGAGGCCGCGCCTAAGAGAGCTGCTGCCCTGCTTCCCAGAGCCAAAATCCTGGCAGTGCTCATCAACCCGTCTGACAGGGCTTACTCCTGGTACCAGGTGAGAACCAACACACGCTCTGCAAAACTGTACACACATCAGTGCTGTGTCCCACCGTACAGACAAATCTCTTTATTGTTAAACCTTTTTTGTGTGTGTGTTTGTGTGTGTCTGTGTGTGACCACAGCACCAGAGGGCTCACCAGGATCCCGCAGCCCTCAACAACACGTTCCTTGCGGTGGTGACGGCAGGACCCTCGGCCCCCAGGGACCTGCTGGCCCTTCAGAGACGCTGCCTTAATCCCGGGGCCTATGCTCCTCACCTAGAGCACTGGCTGCAACACTACCAGCCCGGCCAGGTAACACACACACACACACACACACACTGCAGCACTTGGACATTAATGTGGTCCAGTCTACTTCATCATCACAGTCAACAGTCACAGTATTTTGACCTAACGTGTCAAATTTAGAAAAGACGAATGGCGCTGACAAATGAAGCCGACACGGAAGTATCAAAAACTTCAGTTCTTTGAATGGCCACCGGAGGCTCCAAAAGCGAGTCAGTCCCCATAGACCCTCCACCCCATGTTAAAATGCCAAACTTTGTAACAGAAATCAACATGTTTACAGCCTGGTACAAAAAACGGGTTTGGTCTCTATAGCTAAACTCCCCGTTCATGACAACTGTACGGGGAGATGAATTTGTATTTAACTCACCTTAAAGATCGGCATAATTAAGGGCTTAATGTGGGATTACTATTCCTTATTTTGTGTGCTATTTTGGATTTTTGGGTTAATGTATATTAAAAACAATAGATTCAATAATTGCCATTGCTTTGAATGTCTTGAACATGTACTGTCCAGTTTTTTATATAACATTATATAGACCCAATATTAAGAGGAATCTGATGGTTTTGTTGCCGTTTGTTTTGCACAGTAACATATTTCATGCCCGTTAAGGAAATATTAGAGTAGAATGGACTCAAAGCAGGTCTCAGAATTAAACATACAGATGTGGTCCTACCATAGCTAATGTTAGCTATTAAGTCAGATGAGTGTCTGCCAAAGCTCTGTACATTCAGCATATTGTCATAAGGTACTCAAAGGACTCCAAGGTCCTTGTGAGCCTAAATGGAATGTCGGTTGTATCCATTCTATGTCTATGGACCCACTGAAGTCACTGTTGAATATCATGTGTATCCTGCCATCTGTTACTATACAGTATTCTTCACCTGTGGTTATTTCAACACAAATGGATGCAACCAGATTGCATGTTGTCAGTGTCCAGCTGTTACTGATGTATCCCATGTTGCTGTTGGATGGGTATTTGCCTGAGGAGGACCAGTT
The DNA here is from genome assembly GCF_015220745.1 of Sebastes umbrosus. Lineage (NCBI taxonomy): Eukaryota > Metazoa > Chordata > Actinopteri > Perciformes > Sebastidae > Sebastes > Sebastes umbrosus. The sequence goes on along the minus strand of NC_051278.1, from coordinate 29,702,927 downwards.
AGGTCCAAACTAAGCTCCAAAAGTAGAATTGAAATGAGTATACTTCTCAGCTTTTGTAGTTGCATGGAAGCAGCAGCTGTCCTCCTCTCTTCAAACTATCATCTACCACTGTCAGTACGAGTCATGGATGATACTGCCTCTGTGTGTTGCAGTTGCACATCGTAGACGGGGCCCTGCTGCGCTCCAACCCAGCACTGGTGATGGAGGGAATCCAGAGATTCCTCGGTGTCACTCCCATCTTCAACTACACCCAGGCTCTAATGTTAGTCATGCACACACACACACACACACACGCGCGCACACACACACACGCAACAACACAAGCAACAACACAAGCAATAATCACACTTAAAGATTGACTCCATCTGCGTTCTTTTCCGGGGGTTTCAAATGGAAGCGTTCACTCAGCCGTTAGCTAAAAGCAGTGACGTAGGCTATCAAAGTAAGCTAATCAATAAGGTTATGAATAATGTGAACACTAGCACTAGCCGAGTCAAAGTTAGCTGTGCTAAGTTTAGAAATAACTGGGATTTTTTTTTTAAGTGGGGTTGTATGTATACTCCCGTGTTCTGCGAGGTAACATTACTGTTTTTGGTCAATGGAGTCTGGTGGCTTTGAAGAGAGCTATATAAACGGCTTCAGTTCCCCGTTGGAGAGGGCTGTCTGACGGAGAGGTAAAGCGGTGAAAATATTCTAAATATAACATACACTTAAACCTTTCAGCATATTGTAATTCAAGTGTCAACTAGACTTCTGCACCTCCTCATGGCTCTGTTTTCAGGCTTTAAAAAATCGAGCCCGTTATATCGCTGTCTTCGATGCCACCAGACTCCATTCACAAAAACAGTCATTTCCAAACTAACCTGGGGTCCACAGCAGTACACCGCTTAGCTTCCTGCCAGTGCTCCTGTCTGCTTCTCCAAACTGGGAGCACGTCAACCGCCATCTACGTTACTGTATGTAACGTTAATATGCTGACTATAAGGATGTATATATACTGTACATGTAGCAGCGTCATCATGCAGAAACCTACGTTAGGTCATGTGGGAAAACGTTTTTAGAAGGGCTTGAAGGGAAAATAGCATTTTGATGCAAAGACATACTTAAACCAAAATTAGAATGTTCAGATTTGAATACATAAGGAACACCACTTTAAAGCTACATTGATATAAAAACTCATAAAGTACCTGTCCTTCAACAGAGACATTAACCCAGCAATGTTTCCATATACCACGCGTGGAAGGTGTTAAATAACCATACGATGTGTCTGCAGGTACGATGACAGCAAAGGTTTCTGGTGTCAGCGGATGGAAGGAGGTCGATCCAAATGTCTGGGGAAGAGTAAAGGCAGGAAATACCCGGAGATGAGCCCTGAGGTACATCTACATGTCACATGTCACACGGTCATGACCTTGCTTCACTTAGTGATTCCTGGAGCAAACAAATTTAAAGAATCATTTTGATTTACTAAAACTTGGGTCTTGTTTTTTATTCTATTAGTAATACATATAAATACGATCATTATTGTACATCTGGCGACACTGGTGGCATTAGTTGAGTACGTAAATTAGGTAACAGAAGTGAGTTAAAATAAGTCAACGTTGACTTTTGGTTTCACACGGGACACCAACAACGGGTCTCCGGGTGAAAGTCCTGTCTGTTTGACACATCCACCCACCCTGACCTGTATAAAAAATGACAGTGCATTACTTTTCGTAGGCATAAGTACGAACAGTGAATGAGAACAGCATTCTGCAGTAGAGCAGCAAATGTGTATTACTCCACAGCTGAAAATAGTACCCAACAAAGGCACCATTTCCTCCTGGTTGAGTAACCATTTGTTAAAAACGACAATGACCAGAGGCCTGTACTACGAAGCGATGTCAACATACCCAGGGTATCTTCTCGTTATCTAGCTTAACTAACCCTAACAATCCTATGACGGTGGTTATCAACTCGGTAAATCAGCCCAGGGTTTCTCAATCTGGCTATGAGCGCGTTCACATGAACGGGGCGGTGTTTGCAGCATCTGACCAATCACAGACATGGACAAGTCCACAGACTTGCAGACAGACAGGCAGAGCGGCACATTTTACTAAGGAAGAGCAAACTATATTAGACAAATGCAAAGAAGTTAAACTCATAATCCAGACGACTAAAAGTAACACAGTTGAAGCTGCCAAACGCAGGAAGGACAGCTGGCAAAAGAAAAAACTCTCGATGTGTGAATGCGTAAATTACCAGACTTATTCATTTAACGGAATACTCAAACCCCATCTCCAGCAGTGCGAAATGGATTTAAGAGTAAGTAAAAAAATAAATATAAAAACATAATTCAAAGCGGTAAACACCCACAGCACACAACCAGCTGTCCTTCCTGCATTTGTTTGTACACTAATACGATGTGTACACAATTTACTTAGTTACGTAGTGCGTGAATACCGCCAGGGTAGCATCTCCAATCAAACACGGCTGTTGTGCACTTGATGATTGCAACATTTGACCGCTTCTTCTTCTTCTTCTTCTTCTTTTTAAAGGCAAATCGCAACCAACGTTTGATCGTCGCACACCAAAATATCTGCCAGCTTGTTTGCTCACTTGACAATTATATGTAAACGGAGTAAAAATGAACAAGATTTTACTTCTACGTATCTGCCTCGGTTTGCTAGCTAGGTAGCTAGCCGCCATTTTCACAGTTTTGGTGGTCCTTCCGTTTGTGCTCGATGCCAAGATGGCAACCATTGAGGGTGAGACGTGTCCAGCATTCCACACTCAACTATTTTCGATATTTGTCAGTGTGAACGCACTTATGCACTCTAAATAGCACGTGTACAGTAAGTACGGAAGAATGCATATTGCCTCACAGCTTAAGCCTTTTTTTTAAAGTAAACTTTTAAACGTTTACATCTTCAGTAGGAACCAACGGGTTTGTTGCTGAGAACCACGGGCAGGGTCGGACGAATACATTGTTTGTTTTTATGGGATTTGTTTACAATAAGACAAATATTGAACACCACCATCATGTCGTTGCACTTTTAACTTCTGTTGTATCAAATCATTTGTTCCTCTAGTTCTTCTGATCCCTGACATTTCCCAATCTCTTTGTGTGTGTGTGTGTGTGTGTCTGTGTGTGCAGTCGCGTGCCTTTCTGGCCGAACACTACCGTGACCACAACATGGAGCTGCTGCGTCTGCTGAATCGGTTGGGCCAACCGCTGCCGTCCTGGCTCCGCCAAGAACTCCAGAGCACAAGCTGGAGCTGAGGCCAACAAGCTCTCGCACACACAGACAGACGGACAAACACACCACAGAAAAAAGCCGGGGACCGGAGTCTGGATGAGCTTTGAGGCTCTGGATTAAACTGGACTACCTGATCTGGAATCAACAGCAGCACACACTAAAAGAGCTACAAAGGTTTTAGCTGATGTTACTGGTGCTCCTGTTCCACGGAAAAAAGAAGACAGTACGACGTTAGATCTTTGTGAAAGTGTTGGTCACTGCTGGTAGAAGGATCCCAGTGGACTCTCCCTCCAACTCCTGATTTGTTGCCAACCTCTTGCGAGCACTGGGCAGCCCTCAGCCTCAGTTGGTGTGTTGGAGGCGGAGGGCTGACACTGTACGCATCAATTTGTTGTGGATCCAGAGGACTGGGTGACCAGCAGTTTGGGGGGGCATAAAGAACAGGTCAGACAGCCTTAACGTGAGGAGAGAAACCATGCGGATGTGGAGTGTATAACTGGATACAGGACAAACATGCACAGACACGCATACGTTTCATCTCACCACAAGAATGATTGTAAAGCATCGTCAAAACGCAGTTGTATATGTTCGGTTTGAGGGGCAGGTGGTTAAACAAAACGGCCATCAGCCTGAAGCAGACAGTACACACAGAAAGTCCATATCCTGGTCCACACACACACATCTACCTGCAGGTTCAGCCTACAGTCGGGGGTGCTGCGTTCCCTCTTATCTTCACAGTTTCCCAGTCGGTTTTACTGTAGCGACAGACATTTTAAAATGGATTTAGCGGATGTAATGACGGGTCAATGTAAATATCATGTGTTTAGATTTGACTAAAGGCCAGATCTGGTCCAGGCTCTGCCCCAACACTAACATCCCGTCAGTGAGCAGCTTTATTCTATTTTGTTTATGCACAGAGATAAAGATGTTTTTTAAAATGATGATAGACTGTTCTCCACGTTGGCTAAGGTCTCTCTCCATTCTGGCTTTTAAACCTACATAGTTTTTTTGAAAATGTTTTTCGACAAATCGAGGGAACCACCCAACGTACCGCTGAGAAAAGGTTGTGTTGTAAGACTGGATTTTTTTAGTTTTCTACTTCTGGAACCAGAACATGAGTTCAGGTTTCACTTCAGTTCTTAATAATGTAATATAATATCATTTAATAATGAGTGGGATCGGTTATGTTGGGTGTCCGGTGTCGATGGAAAACAGTATTTTGTTGTCTGGCTGGAGGCTGCTACTGAGGCTCATGGGTACTGTAGTATGAAGACTCATTCTATGTACCAAGCTGACGGGACAACCCAGTTGAAATATGCACAACTGTTAGCCTATTAGTGGGGTGGAATTTTCCAAGAGATGGGGAGCATTATTATTAAAGTGGCAGTATATTTTTGTCATCATTGGGCAAAAATTCCACAATAATCTTTCAGCATATTGTAATTCAAGTGTTCTGAGAGAAAACTAGACTTCTGCTCCTCCTCATGGCTCTGTTTTCAGGGTTTAGAAAATCTAGCCTGTGATGGGAGACTTTGACCAATCACAGGTCATTCCATTGAGAGAGCGTTCCTATTGGCTGTGCTCCGGTAACATGTGACCGGGACTTGGCGTTCCTTCGCCAGACTTCACAATGGCGACGGCGTCACAAACTTTCTCATTTTACAGCTAAACCGTGCACTACAAGATGATTCTGAAAACATTTGAGGAGAGAAATAGGCATTAAGGTAACAGAATATTGATTCATATTTGATCAGCGCTGCCTAGTTTGACCGTTCGGTCAGAGTTCGCAAGTGATTGACAGCCAGCTCTCATAGACGGCAGCTGGACAGCAGACCTCAGATCAGCTCTTACTGCTTGTTTTCCTCCGGTCTATGAAATCTTGCAGATGCACCGGAGGACACAGAGGCACATGATTTTTTTCAAGTTACCTGTTTCATGTACTACTGTCACGATACAGCGACCGTTTTTTAAAAATATATATTTTTGAATCATATTTGCTCCAATCTCGCCTACTTCAGCTTTAACCAACTTGGACAGTGGTAACAGTATTATTTGGTCTTTTTTATTTATTTTGTGATCAATCAAAAAATGTTTTCACCATTGTAATAGTGCTAAACATTGAAGCAGCTGATCCTGACATGATGTGATCATGAGGCACAGTCCTGGACCAGAGCTATTTTAAAACCCAGTGTGGGTTTGTGTGAGACTGTGAAAGAGGGATAAGCACCTCAGTCAGTAAGAGAAAAGAAAAAAAACTGTCAAATATCTTCTGAAAAACCAACACAGAAAGCTAAACACACGTCACCCCACACACACATTCACACTCTTGTCTTCATCCGAGGACGGTAACGTGCGAATGACGTATACATCGGAGCCGGTATGGAGACAAATCAGAAGCTGCTGTCTTGTTTTCTGTTTGTTTTGTATAAATGTCAAAAAGGCCAACACTGTATCATCTCTAATAAACACATAGAGAGGTTGGACATGTTGGCTGATTGTTTTTTTTACCTCGCTCACCGTCATGTATGTGACCGTAGAAAAAAACATCATCCAACAGGCTCATTAAAACCACATGCAGGCTACTTTAACTGGGACATATCATGAAAACTGTACCTTTTTCAGTGCTTGTTCACAACCATCTGGGTATCTGGAGCGCGCCTAGCAACCCACAAACTGTGAAATAAGACAAGCCTGTCAGTTTTTTGTGGGCTGCCTGGATCAGAAAACATGTGATTCAACAAGCCATTTAGTTCTGGCTCCCCCTTCCTATGTCACATGTGGGCTCATTAGAATATACCACCCACGGCACACTTATCACTGAATGACCCTCCAAACTTTACTTACTTATAGGGATGCACCGATACCGATACCAGTATTGTGTCCGATACTGTGCTCATGTACTCATGTACTCGTACTCGCAAAACGGCTCATATACAATGGCACCGATACCACTTTACGACAGCTCGACGTTAACCTCTCGTCACCATCTTTCGGGTCCTATCGCACGCGCTCACTTTCCACCTCCCCGGCGGTGCATGCGAGACGGGCCGGTGCTGCACCCAACCCCGCGGGGCCGGGATCCCACCTCAGCTGGCGTGCGCCGGCCCTCACTTTCATTGCGCCACGGGGTTTTGTTTGCACCCTCTGACTCGCGCCTATGTTAGACTCCTTGATTTGTGTTTCAAGACGGGTCGGGCGGGTTGCAGACTTCACCGCAGACCTTTGGTGCCTTTTACGTGGGGTGAACCCCGCCTTGGGGGCACGACGCGGTTGGGGCGCACTGAGGACAGTCTGCCCCGGTTGACAGTCGCAACGGGAGCAGGGGGCCTCGTCCCTCTCCCGGTGGGGAGAGAAGGCGCAGCGAGCACTTTGTCCACGGCCCTGGGTTGCACCTTCGCCCCGAGCCTTTCCAAGCCGAACAAGAGCCGGTCGCAGCGCACCGCCTCGTATGCGAGACTCCCCAGCCTGTCGTGTGTCGCTCACACCCTCCAGGTGACTGTTAACGAGGCACAGAGAAATACTCGTATCGGTACTCGGTATCGGCGAGTACCCAAATGTAAGTACTTGTACTTGTACTCGGTTTGAAAAAAAGTGGTATCGGTGCATCCGTAGTTACTTACTTAGGCCTTTGTGTTCTCTAGGGAACATAGACCATTGACGAAAGCCCTTCATCCCATGGATGTATTAAGAGAACTGGACACAGCGTTGGAGGCGGGGCCCCGTTCATTCCTATGAAAGTTGCTCGGTGTCGCATGAAGACAAAACGGCTCGACTTCCGCCTAGAAAAGTACATTGGGGGTTTTTGTCGATGTTTCTGTGTCGTGGGTTTTTTATAGGTTGGAGTTTCTAGCCCAACCTTCCATGATTTCTGGTTTCTGGTGTGTTTTGGAGTTTATTTGTTAGTCCCCTCCCCTAGCCTATTTTCCTCCAGGTAATAGCCAAGACAGGCTTAGGGTTGTGTACGAGCTGTCTCGGCATGTCAAGCCCAACCAACTCCTGCTGCTGTGTAGTGAAACCAGCAAACGGTGTATCTGTTGCAGTCTTTCCTACCAGCAGACAGAATGACCCTCCGAAGCAATATTGGATAATGAGGGTGATACTGTATGTACTGCATTATGGCATTCATGTGGGACACACTTGCTTACTATTCGGTGTTGTGTTAAAGCACACTTGAGTGTTCAAGTCCCTGAGTTTGTTTAGTGGTACAGAGCCACTGAACAGGATAATCCACTCTTGAAACTGTGGGGGGGTTACAGAGGCCAAGTGCCTGAGGAAGCTTAATATTGAGGCTTCTTCTAGGAGGCAACATCCAACATTTCTTCATCTGCAGGTTTTGCACTGATGCTGCTGTTTACTTTCCTCCCTAAATGACAACGACTAAACAGCTCACCCTAGTGGACAGTCTGCAGCCGGCCAAATGTGAACGTGTGGGTGGGTGGTGAGATTGTGAGGGTCTCACAAGTCAGTTCCATGAGGTGTTTTGCAGATGATGGTGTCTCCATCTTGACATACTGTGGGGTTGATTGGTTATGCATCACGTCGGTGCAGGGAACATCTTTACACCGTATAGTAACGCCTGAAGGAGAGGACAGAGTCTGCAGAACACCGCTGAAACACAGACGGCAGCGGTCACACAGCGCAGGTGCAGATTGGGACGTAATGAAAGAAACAATTTGAGGATTACACACACATGCATTGCAAACACAAAGAGATATACTTTAATACTTTAAACACACATGGATTGCAAGCAAATAACACTGTACAGAAACACACACACAGAGCTGCTCCAAGGAAATCTTAGTCTTAATCTGGGCACAGCTGTTAGCCACCCCCACAACCCCTACCCAACGCACACGCACACGCACATACACAGAGGCAATAAGATGAATTCTTTATATCCCCACACAAACACATATACCACCACATCACTGTAATCTCCACTGGGGTCATGAATAATGTTTCAAAGATAATTCACAGTGACAAGTGTTGTAAACATGAACGCTTCTCTATTCCAGTGGTTCTCAAACTTTTTACATCACGTACCTCCTCAGAAAATAAAGTAGCACCATTATGACCGATGTTAAAATACAGTAGCGTAGGTGTACCCTAGTCAGCAATGCACAGTTCACGCAGGAGACAGATTTATTCCTAATAATAATATTACTTATTGTTGACTGACTGGCACTTAAACTCTTCCATAAAACCATAATAACAGTTCCCGTTTGGAGCCACGATTGCAGTGTTTTTGAACCCTTCATCATTTTAGCCACCTCTTACCGCCCACTATCTTGTCTTCACAGTTTAGCTCGTAACTAATCGTGGAGGTTTGCACACACTACTACCCGACTACGTAGCTGCTACGTGGCGGGGTAGTAGCGCGTGCATACGTTTTTTTGTTTCAAAATAAAAATATTACATCAAAGCCAAAACTTATTTTAAATCCCATTTCAATGATCTCATGGTTACGGTATTTTCATTTGTAGTAGTATTTTGATAGTATTACATGTTTTGTTTTTTTTATATTTCAGAGATTCCTCCGCGTACCACTAGAAGGAGCATGCATACCACCAGTGGTATACGTACCATAGTTTGAGAACCTCTGCTCTATTCTATATCCAGAGCATTAATATACAGTGGAAACAGCTTATAGTGATCACGGTTACAGTGATCAACCGCTTATATGGATTAAAAAAAACGTACCCTCCGGGTAAACACTGTTAGCTCTGGAGGAAGGAAAGGGCCGTCTCCGCAAAATATGACAACATGACAGCTCCAGTAGCTCAGCAAATGGCGATATGAGGCACTGCATTTGATTGAGTTTACTGTTTATCGGACCACAAATGAGACAAGAATTAGCGAGCTGGAGCACCCCTGAATTTTCAGTGACGATCAAATACAGTTTCAGAGCAACTGAATTAAATTTCATAATATTATAATCAGCTTCAAAGTTTATTGGAATTCAGTTCCAAACGAATAAATTGCTTGGCATCAATTGTGTTATCTTTTCATTTATTTGGTTTATTTATTCACCATTTGGTCTGTTGAAGTATGGGAATGGGAAGCAAAATTCAGTCTGACACCGCCACGGGGCTTAAAGACAAGCATGTTTTTGGGGTATATTTGCATGATTGACAGGTGTTGTATCCAATCACAGTCAGCCATGGCGGTTACCACTAGTTGATCCCAGCTCCGCTCCACCCAGGCTTCCACTCCCACTTGACCAAATTAAGATTTCCCTGCTCCAATAAAGCAGCTGCTGGTAAACATAACACTGTGTGTGTGTGAGTGTGCGTGACATCACAGGAACTACGTCCATACAGTCTATGCTTGTGCTGTAGCCATCTGTTAATATGCCATCATCATCGCATCGTCATTTGTTGTCCTCCATGTTTTCTGACATATATGGAAATGAAAAGCAACGAGTTGACGTGTGACATTGGCTGCAGCTTTAGTCAACCACAAGTATGAGCGACTCCCAGCTGGCTGTCTGTTGCTGTCTGGAAAAAAAAAAAAAATGCATAGGCCCATTGAGTATTGCAGTTTCCATAGCAACAAGGGATAGTGATGGAGAGTGCGTTGGTGTTGGTGGGTGGGCGACAGGGGTGTTGAGAGAGAGAACGACAGAGAGTGTGAAACGCTGTGGTCGGAGTGGAGCCGAGTGTGTACGTGAGCAAAGATAAAAAAAAGGAGGAGTTGAGACAAAGAAAGAGAGAAAAGGTTGTTTTCTTTATTTACTCTCTCGTGCACACATCTGCCCTGCTCTCCTCTCCCCAGGTGGAGGGACAATGAAGCTGGCTGCCTGACTATATCGCCTCTCATTATCACCCCCCGACCACACCCCACCCCCTCCATCCGTCTCCCACTACAGCTGGATAAGCCAACCAGCTAACCAGCTCTCTCCTCTCACAGAACGAGGGATTTGAAGATTGCATCCTCACATTTGTAATCAGATGTAAGAGAGGATTATCTCAAGGTCTCCCTCCATCTTGTTCACAGCTGCTGAGACAAAAGGAGGGAGAGCGGAGAGGGATCGCGTGCAGCTCGGTGAATGGAGTGTAGTTAAAGATAGAGAGAAGGGGGAGAGGTCACCTGTGGATGTGAGGAGGGGGAGGAGGAGGAGGAGGAAGGCTTTCTAAGGAACTGCACCCATCACCCGACACATCCGTAAAGGGAAAGGAAACGAGAAGAAGATCAGCAGCAAGTACTTCACTGTGAAAAGGTAAGCTGGTGGATGATCTCTCCTATACACTGATCATACATGTGTGTGCGCATGTGTGCAATTCCTATTGCATGTGTTTGTGCAAGCATACTGTATGTGTGTCTGTTTTGTGTCCAATGGGTGTGAATGTGATCATGAGAACGGTGTGCAGAAGGGTGTGAGTCTTTGGTTCTGGTTCAAGGGGGTTCAGCCCACCTCCTGAGGTCATCTTAGCACCCGCAGTCCTGGAAATGTCACACGCCATGTTATCAACATGTGCCAGAATTTGAAAAATTTGTGTTTCAAAATTTGGAAATTGTAAATCAGGGTTGCGAAGCTCAATCTAGTAAAACTAGCATCTGAAAAAAAAATATCTACAAAAGTTTAAATCATGCCCGACATCTTTTAAAATCAAGTTCTTAAAATTCATATTCAAATCTCTGAGAAGCTATACGCAGTGATTTAATACACCTCCAGACTTGACACTGTTAGCAAGCACTGACTCTGGATCGTATGACTTCATGACGCTTTACCACGACAGCCATCACAATCACCCTGCAACTATATTTTTAAAATACTAGCTCCAGATTCTAGGAAGCGCACCTCTTCTCTGACAGCGAGATGAGAAGAACAACCTCATGTCATGTGTGTATGTGTGAAATATGGAGCTGGAGTCATGGCGTGGTTGGCCTGGCTTAAGAGTGTAAGACCGGAAGTATGGGGGCCACTTACTGTAGCAAAACTATTTGCAAATGTGTGTGGGGAGTTGTGTAACTGTATCTCAATCCGTGTGTGCGTAATCAGATTTGTAAATGTGTAAAAAAAAATATCTCCAAATGGTGTTCAGATTTGTGTTGAGATTTGTAAATGTGTAGACAAATCTGTAAATGTGTACATAGATATTATTGGCTGAAAAGACAAAGTATTTTGCTCCAAGATCTGGAAATACAGACAAGTCATCGGTTACAGCTCAGCAGGCCTCTCGATCGGCTGTCTTTTTACACGTGACTTTTGCTACACAATACGGCCTACATACCACCAGTGGGCGGTAGCGCTCAGTGATTTTTAAGCGTGACATTGCTGGGCTGCACAGTACCACATTGTACACCAGCCATGGTTTTATGTTATATTGTCTGTCATATGGATGAAGCTTTACGTAAAATGTATGTGGGGAAACTTCTGTTCAAGTCTCAGCTAGCTCTTTAGCTTTGTACATCTTCACCCTCCCACGATTCCTCCTGTTCTTAAGAGGTGTAATTGCGGGTTGTGACTAGTCAAACCTCTTCTCTTTCAGTCTCTACAATGCAGCTACGACTCTCGCCTGTCTTTGTCACTCCAGAAGTTGTCAGCGGTGTAGTTAGTAGCCTCCAATAATCTGCCTGCCATGCACAGAGCTCGCATTTAGTGTCACGGTGCTCAGTGAGTGTGACATTGCTGCGCTTCACAGACAAATACTGTAGCTATAGCCTACGTACTGTAGGGGCCATATTGGCTTCATTGCCGCTGCTAGTCGCCCAAGAGAGGAGTGTGTGTTTTAGCATTGTGTTGGTTGTCTAGCAGCGATTACAGCCGAACTATCCAGATTCTAATTTACTGGAGACAAAACTTTTTTCTACTCATAAACCATTGAATTTAAAAACGACTCATTGAAATCGGCTGAGAAATGTAGACGTGATATTGCTTTATATCCAGAAAGACCGCCGCTTCCATAGACACACATAGACACACATAGACACATAGACACTTCAGCCCGTTGCAGCGATACGTCAACGTGGGCGCCATATTGGACCAGGCAAGACTGGCCTGTAACCATTTTTCTTGATAAAAAGCACTATTACGTCTACATATCTCAACTGGTTTCAACGAGTCGTTATTATATTAAAGGATTTATGATTTATGAGGAGTAGAAAAATAAAGTTTTGTCTCCAGGTATTTAGAATCTGGATAGATGAGCTATAATCGCTGCTAGACGCTCAGGAGACGAGTGTGTACCGTCGGCTGACATGAACTGAATTACTGACGTGATAGAAAATAATTAATTTATCAGAAGGAATTGTAAAAACTCACGTTTGTCAAGTATGGCATTGACTTATTTTCCTAAGTTAAGGTTAATACTTGTAGAGAGGTCACTATTTTATTATATAAAACTATGTACAATGAAATGTCTTCCTCCGTTTTACTGATCATGCTTTCAATCTAGAGACTATCCCTAACACTGCTACTGTAATTACTATTATGTACTTACTAATAAGAGCAATCAGAACAACAGGCAAATAGTAGTACATAATTAAATAATGGTAACAATAAATATTAGTATAATAATATTAGTTATGATCTGAATTTATTGAAATAATGGTGATAATATAGCAATTGTAAAAAAAAAAAATAAATCTAATAGTTAATAATTTTTAATCATTGGTTTTACACATTACACTGGAAACACTGGCGTGTTGCCTTAAGGAGCGTCTATTGTACTTCAAAGTTTAATGAGCACCTAATTTTAGCTGGGCAAAAAGATTCCATTTCATTTTTAAAGTAATACAAATATTAATAAAAAGAAATAGTGATTAGTCTGTATTTCATTCCACAAAAAATATCTGAACTGTCCTTTTTGTTGTGTATCATAATCTCATTAGTGTCAGGGCAGTGTAATTGTATTGCTAACTTGCACTGATATGTTGTATCAGTCACCATTACCATCTATAATGGAGGTTATAATACATTTATATTTGGTTTAACTTGCGTATCTCACACATCTGACAACCATAAACTTCAGAGTTACTAACCTATTCCAAAGTTGAGCCTTTCTGGCATCAGTGCTTAAGATTCTCTGGAAATGCTGGATTGTGCAGTAAATATGTGCAGTAGATATCAACAGAAGACACGTAATTATCCACAAAATATCCTTTATCAAAATAATGGGTTTTTTTCTCCACAACAGTCAAATGCATCATGTTTCCATGTCTCTGTGATTCCTCCTCATGGACTGAGGGAAGAACTGAAGTAGTCCAAAAGATGGCGCTCACACCAAAATAGTGATGTCACAGTTACCCACAGCAGACCTGTGGTGATTAACAGCAGTTCTTAACAACAAATAACACATTTTCAAATAGAGTTTCATGATCAAGCAGCATCATCTGTAACTAAAGACAGAAAAAGAGATGATTGTCTGAGTGTTAGATGTTTGTTCATAGAAGATCTCTGCCATGGCAGAAGTGTAGCAAAAGTCACGTGTAAAAAGACGGCCGATTGAGAGGCCTGCTGAGTTGTAACCGATGATTTGTCTGTATTTCCAGCTCTTGGAGCAAAATACTTTGACTTTTCAGCCAATAATATCTACAGACGTAGGCAAAATCGTTGGTACCCTTCCGTTAAAGAAAGAAAAACCAACAATGGTCACTGAAATAACTTGAAACTGACAAAAGTAATAATAAATAAAAATTCACTGAAAATTAACTAATGAAAATCAGATATTGTTTTTGAATTATGGTTCAGCAGAATCATTTAAAAAAACAAACTAATGAAACTGGCTTAGACAAAAATGATGGTACCCTTAACTTAATATTTTGTTGCACAACCTTTTGAGGCAATCACTGCAATCAAGTGATTTCTGTAACTCTCAATGAGACTTCTGCACCTGTCGACAGGTATGTTGGCCCACTCCTCGTGAGCAAACTGCTCCAGCTGTCTCAGGTTTGAAGGGTGCCTTCTCCAGACTGCATGTTTCAGCTCCTTCCACAGATGTTCAATAGGATTTAGATCCGGGCTCATAGAAGGCCACTTCAGAATAGTCCAATGTTTTGTTCTTAGCCATTCTTGGGTGTTTTTAGCTGTGTTTTGGGTCATTATCCTGTTTGAGGACCTGCAACTGAGACCAAGCTTTCTGACACTGGGCAGCACATTTCGCTCCAGAATGCCTTGATAGTCTTGAGATTTCATTGCACCCTGCACAGATTCAAGACACCCTGTGCCAGATGCAACAAAGCAACCCCATAACATAACCGAGCCTCCTCCATGTTTCACATTAGGTACAGTGTTCTTTTCTTTGGATGCTTCATTTTTGCGTCTGTGAACATAGAGCTGATGTGACTTGCCAAAAAGCTCCAGTTTTGTCTCATCTGTCCAAAGGACATTCTCCCAGAAGCTTTGTGGCTTGTCAATATGCATTTTGGAAAATTCCAGTCTCGCTTTTTTATGATTTGGTGTCCTCCTCGGTCGTCTTCCATTAAGTCCACTTTGGCTCAAACAGTGACGGATGGTGCGATCTGACACTGATGTACCTTGACCTTGGAGTTCACCTCTAATCTCTTTGGAAGTTGTTCTGGGGTCTTTGGTTACCATTCGTATTATCCGTCTCTTCAATATGTCATCAATTTTCCCCTTGCGGCCATGTCCAGGGAGGTTGGCTACAGTCCCATGGACCTTAAACTTCTGAATAATATGTGCAGCTGTAGTCACAGGAACATCAAGCTGCTTGGAGATGGTCTTATAGCCTTTACCTTCAACATGAAGGTCTATAATGTTCTTTCTGATCTCCTGAGACAACTCTCTCCTTAGCTTTCTGTGGTCCATGTTCAGTGTGGTACACACCATGACACCAAACAGCACAGTGACTTCTTTTGACCCTTTAAATAGGCAGACTGACTGATTACAAGTTTGAAGATACCTGTGATGCTAATTACAGGACACACCTTAGTTTAACATGTCCCTATGGTCAAACTATTTTACATCTTTTCTAGGAGTACCATCATTTTTTGTCCAGGCCAGTTTCATTAGTTTGTTTTTTAAAATGATTCTGTTGAACCACAATTCAAAAGCAACAGCTGATTTTCATTAGTTAATTTTCAGTAAATTTTTATTTATTATTACTTTTGTCAGTTTCAAGTTATTTCAGTGACCATTGTGGGTTTTCTCTCTTTAACGGAAGGGTACCAACAACTTTGCCTACGTCTGTATGTACGCATTTACAGATTGTCTATAATTGCAAATCTGAATACCATTTGGAGATTCTTTTACACATTTACAAATCTGATTACACACACACACGGATTGAGTTGCAGTTACACAACTCTCCACACACATTTGCAAATAGTTTTGCTACAATAGTGGCCCCATAGGAAGCAGGGAGAAACAGCTAGCCTGGTTCTGTGCAAAGTTCAAAAATACATCTACCAACAGCTCTAAAGATCCCTATTAACATGTTGCATCTCATTTGTTTAATGTGTTCACAAACATGAATGTAAAATCGACAATTTGTGGCTGCACGCTGGAACTATTTCTTGATGAACAGTTGGTGCAGTGTCTGTGTGAAGCTTCCTGAAGTCTGTCACAGTGAGGTTGCCAGGTTTGGTATTATTATGCCTGCTATGCCTATTATTATGAAGCCCCGTGTGGAGTGTTGTTGGAGTATTAGGGCAGTCTTTTGTGCTTTCATTTTGGAGATCTGATCGAACCACCTGCATATTTTGTCTTGTGTTTACACCCAAATGCATCATCAATTTCTACCAAAATTTTGCCAACCAAATGAACTGTTAACAGTTGCAGGTTGAAAGGTAGTAGTAATACTAGCAGTACTTAACAGTAGTTGCTGTAACATTAATATGGTGTGGAGAAGGTCAACACTCAATCACACCATCATACAAGCATATTATGCTTAAACGTATTCTATTTAGCCATTACATCAAATGGATTTTGTCAGGAGAGCACAAGTAAATAACAGCCAGGCTTAATTCCTAATCTTCATTTGAAGAACTAACTATGAAGTTATTTATGTGTTCACTGGAGGATGCTGTAATGAGTGTACAGACACTTAGAATAAACTCACAAGCCCATGTGACATAAAAAATAATTGCATTTGTTTACATTTTCATATTTTGTGTTAAAACAAATACAACCAAAATTCAAAATGTAGGAAGCATCACTAAGTACTCAACACAATAAAAAGGTTGAAGTAGAGGCCATAGAGGCAAGAGATGAAATAATAAATAAGAAACCAAACCACAAACTTCAATCTGTGACAACCCTGACAATTTCTGGTGAGAAACAGAGACAGAACTGTTCGTTAGTCATTGGCTGATCTGGGAGATGGTGTCATCATCTGTCACAAAGGACCAGTCAATGGTGTATGTACAATTCAGTACCTGCTGTCACCATAGAGGTCAGGTGTCTCAACACAGACTTATTCAGTTTAATAATCTGGCCAGCCCTGACATCTAGTGGTGACAAAATGCTTTCTCCACACTTTGTGCAGCAGTGATGTACTGTGGCTCTAGTACAGTAGGCTACCCTACTACATCACGTCTTGATGTGGACAGAAGTACAACAGCTAGACCCTGGGTCCCCCTGGGTCCCCCTGGATCCCCATGGGACATTATTAGACATCATATTCAGACATACATCAGTATTCATTTGTGTTTAATCAAACTACCCCACAGCATGAGTGTATTCTTACACTCTTGATACAAAATTAGCAAATTAAAAAGTGCAAGGACTATGGGGTTTTCTGTGTTCTGCGTGTGAGACAACCACACTCACGTCATGTTTCATTTCTCTTTAAAGGTTTCCCATGGCAGAGGCCGGGCGTCCTGTGTCAGAGCTGTACCCACTAGGGGGAGCTGTTCCCTTGGAATCTACACTCTCTGATCAGACCCTCTTTGGCACCTCCAAGAGCTCTACACGGGCAATAACACCCCATAACAGTGTGGCTGGAGGACCAGGTAACACCTCCCAGGAGGAGGCCGTCAGAGAGATCTGTAAAGAACATTCAGCTACTTCTCCGTTCAGAGAAACTAACGGCAGTGGTCTGAGGGTCGGCGGAGAGCCCGGTGAACAGGAACAAAGCCAATCTGAACACTGTGTGCCCCCCAAGGCTTCAAGCCACCCCCATTGTCCGGCTGAGGCGCATACACACTCACATCCCCGCGAGGCAGGCGTGAATGCAATCAATGACAACCCTAAGGCTGGTAGGACAGTGCAGAATGTAAAGCCACCAGCTGTCCTCCCTGTTTACAGGAGTCACTCAGACACTGTACCTCTGGTTAAACAGGATCCAGCCAGCGAGACTTGTGAACTTGCTTATGGTGGAGATAAGAGTGCTGAGAGTCACTGTATGTTAGCCTGCAAGCAGCCCATGCAGCTGCAGCAGTGCAACATCATCACCACCGTTTGCCGAGGGGCCAGCGGCGGAGAAGGTGGCGTACAGCAGCCTCAGAGCAGATGTGTCTGCGTCTCGTCCCCCAATGAAGCAGCCAAAGTGGAGGGTGTTGAAGAAAAATGTGACAAGGCACTTTGCTATGGCTCCTACAACCATCATGTCAATTTCGAGGACACATTTGCTGCCTACTGCCATCCCCAGCCCATCCCGGCCCCCTCCCAGCTGCTGCCGCGCCTGGCGGGCGTGGAGCCAAACTGTGACATGCAGCGTGCGGCGGCAAATCCTTCAGCGACGAACCACCTCACCCTGCCTCGCCTCATCTCCTCCGTCAGTGAGACGGGCCTGGATGCCAAACACCTGCTGCGGTGCTGCAACCTTAACTGCTCCTGGATCGGCTTGTTGCCCGCTGGTGCTGGGCCACAATCCCAAAAACACTTTGGTGGGGAGGAGTATTGCAGCACTCCCGTTGGACATGTCAGAACCATAACCCGGGACACGGGGACTATGACAGCCCACAAAGAGCTGAGGGACATCGGGGTGCAGACGGGACAGATCGCCACGCCTCACGTGTTCCCCCAGATATGTCTGTCAGAGGAGAGCAGGAGTGAGACCTCCTGCAGCCAGACTCCAGATGCCGACGGCGATGGAGGCAAGAAACCGGGCGGTGCTCCCAAGTCCCCGGTGAAGGAGGTGAAGTGGGACGCAGAGGGAATGACATGGGAGGTGTACGGTGCCTCTGTGGACCCTGAGGAGCTGGGCGTGGCCATCCAGAAACACCTGGAGATGCAGATCAAGGAGACGGCAATTCACGCGGCCAAGCTGACACGCCAGAACACCAACACCTCCCGGCAAGGCGGGAACGCCGGCTGTGAGAGAAAGAGGAGCCGGATGATGGGCTCCATCCGAACCGCGGCCTGTTGCACTCTCAGCACTTCAGCTGTCGACTAACTTGACAATGTGACTGATGGACGGGACAGAACCTGAACACTGTGTTCAGTTACTAGTACGGCTACGCTCAGCCTCAGCCTCAAATGTTACTGATATAAGGTCTATGGAAGATAGGATAAGCTGCATACCAGAACCAATGGAAAAGCTTCATGTGAAATAATTATTAATTTGTGTGAAAAAGGGAAAATCAAAAGAAAAAGGGCTGAAGAGGAAACTAATAACAGCTTTATATTTCATCATTTGTTGTCTAACGGTTGAATGTTTCAACTGTTGGAATCATGATTCCTGCTGCTGTGCACTGCCAGTGTTTTCAGAGGGCCACTCCATACAGTTGTGTCTTCATAATAAACTACTTTAAGAACTCCTGTACTGTGTAAAGCCATTTGATAGTCCTGCAATAAACACTACTCTTGTTGAGTTTATAATGAATGTGTGGAATGTGTGGAGTGGGGAATATAATCTATTTCAATACGGATACACCTCCACCTCCACCTAACCCTAAACCTTGACCGGTGACTGGTCCTAACTAACCGTCTGGGGCTCCACAAGGTGTTCGGGGTCTCGAGTGACGTGACAGTGGATGTTTGGCAGAGAGAGCCATTGAGAATGTTATACCCAACCCTAATCCCTCCCATCAAAGTTTACAGCCTCAAAAACAACCATATAGTCAAATCCACACCTCTCTTCACAAAGAATCACCACGTGACACTAAAACAAGTCCAACACTTTAGTATTAAAGGTCCCATATCATGTTCATTTTCAGGTTCTTATTTGTATTTTGGGTTTCTGCTAGAACATGTTTACCTACTTTAATGTTTAAAAAACCCTTTTTTTCCCTCATGCTGTCTGTTTGAATATACCTGTATTTACCCTCTGTCTGAAACGCTCCGATTTAGTACATTTCAATGGAATTGTAACAGAATTGCGTTGCTAGGAAACAGCTTGGGTCCATGTTTACATCCTGTCAGCTGATGTTATTCACATACACCGCAACAGGAAATAAACCGGGACCCATTTAGAAGGTTTATGTTTAAAACTTTGAAATCGTCTAAATATTGTAGATTTGTGACATCACAAATGGACGGCTTGTTTCAAAAGCTCAGTTTCTGAATACGGGCTGTGTGAATTTCTCTGTGGATTAAGCGTTTCGATACTTTCACAGTATTTATATAGAACTTAAACCTGCTTTATAATATAAAAGCCATGAAAATGTTACTTTTTACAATATGGGACCTTTAATTGTGGGGTGAAATGAACATCGCAACCTACTTTAATGTTGTTATTCTTGGATTTAAAGCAACAGTGTGCAACATTTAGGGGGATTTATTGGCAGAAATGGAATATAATATTAATAACAATGTTGTTGTTTTTTGTGTATAATCACCTGAAAATAAGTATCATTGTGTTTTTGTTACCTTAGAATGAGTCGTTTATATCTACAGTAGCCCAGAACGCCTCCGGGAAGAGCGCCGGGCTTTGAAGCAAATTTTCGTAGTGGCCTAACAACTTCCGTGTCCATCATGTGATGCCATTTGGCTCCAAAAATACTTTTTTCCATGGACTTACATTGGGAAAGAGACGTCTGTAACTCAGCGGATCATTTTTTTTTAGGTAAATCAACTTCCCAGTACGAACACTTGAATAGCCCTTATTTAAATCATTGGGTCCTAAAAGTTGTCAAATGCACTATTCCTGAG
Organism: Sebastes umbrosus; assembly: GCF_015220745.1. Lineage (NCBI taxonomy): Eukaryota > Metazoa > Chordata > Actinopteri > Perciformes > Sebastidae > Sebastes > Sebastes umbrosus. The sequence continues at coordinate 29,682,692 of NC_051278.1, read as the reverse complement.
TTATTTTCCTTCTTCCGTGCATGTGAATGAGCCGCAGACCAAGGCCTGGGAGGGGGGGGGGGTTAAAGTAAACGCTAGTATGTATGCTCTATGGACCCGATGGATGCGGAAGATTGCTGGAAGTTCCTTTATTTATTATTATGAAACGTTATTATGCGATTAGGTTCATCATATACATACAGGTACATACATTCACGTTTCAGTTCTCCTACACACGGAAGAAGTTTCAGTTGGTTGCAATCTGCAACCTCGCTGCTAGATACTGCCAAATCCTACAAACTGCACCTTTAACATTTGAGTGTGACGTACGAGTTCACCAATAATAGTAAAAACAAAACATTTGTCAGGTTATATAATCATGAGACATGAATCCAATCCACTTTGTTGTCACAACTGTATAACTGATGTTAATGTCATACAGCATATATCGGCTTATAAATTGCTTAGTCCAGTATCAGAAACACCAGTAATAGAAAATAGCTAATTTAGGTGGTATAAAAAGAAGTAAATCAAACTTTTTGGTAGCTTTGAACACTTCATACAGTAAAGACAATAAAGATTCTGATCAGAGGGAGCCACATAGTAAACATTAATGTCATCTGTGAGTGAAGCGGAGACTAAGAATGAAACGTGATTGTGTCTAAAACATCACATCCCCACTGTGAAACACAAGAATATTGTCAGGTATTCTTGCTACTGGGTGAAAATCCTGTTTTAGAGACTTTTGTTTTGACTTCAATTACTATAAATGATTCCATAACATTTTAAACCCTTGAATTATTGATACGTTGAGGTTACGTTATCAGGCTTTAGTTTTCTATATCACACTACATTATATATAGGCTACTGTATATAAATCATTTTCAGACATCAACTTGTGAAACGGACACTGAATGTATTCCTGTTTTCTTCTGTAATCCTTACAGCCATTATTTATATTTCCTTTCTATCTGTTTGAACTTATGTGGAGTTAAAGTCATTGCCAGAGAAAATGTGAAGTCAACAACCCTGCTGTGTTCAGTGTTCAGTTCAGTGTAAGGCTGTTGAAAACAGAGCGGACTAACAGAAACATTATTTGCCTGAAGTTTAAATGGACACTGTGACATTCTGAGAAATCTGTTGACATTTAGGAAAATCTTTTGCCATCTTCCCCAGATGAGGAGATGGATATCAGTTCCATCTCTTTATGTTGAGTACAGAGATAGATAGGTCTAGGAAGTGTTCATCTTAGCTTAACATAAAGACTGGAAGCAGACTGCTAGCCTATATATATACACAGGTATACAGTATACTGTGTATATATACATATATATATATATGTATATATACACAGTATATATATAATCTGACAGTGTATATTTATTAAAAATAACATTACCATTACAGTGGACAACACAATGTTATGGTAGAGCCGACATATAATACGTTCTATTTTGTGTTAAGTTACATTTTTGTTATTTTAAAGGGAACATATGCTCATTTTCAGGTTCGTACTTTTTTTGGGGGGTTTCTACTAGTACGTGTTTACATGTTTTGATGTTCAAAAAGCATTATTTTTCTCCTACTGTCTGTCTGAATATACCTGTATTCACCCTCTGTCTGAAACGCTCCGTTTTAGCGCCTGTCCCTTTAAGCCCCGCCTCCTGAAAAAGCCCAGTCTGTGACATAGGAAGGGGAGCCAAATCTGAATGGCTTGTTTAATCACGTGTTTTCTGATCTAGTCAGTCCACAAAAACTGACCGGGTCGTCTTATTTCACAGTTTGTGGGTTGGTAGGCACTCCAGATACCCAAATGTATGTGCACAAGGACTGAAAAAGAGAGTTTTTCATGATGTGTCAACTTTAAATTCTCATGTTACGCTGTGTTACGTTATGAGGAACTACACTCTGTGTCCACTGGTTGAGACGAAGAACGCCTGTGAAATTGAGTAGCAAGGTAGCATTGAGCAAGACAGCCTCTTTTACTCTCTTTTCTTACTCTGTTTTCTCCTTGCTTTATACATAACGGCTGCTTTTGAAATTTACTGCGGCAGTAATCGTTGTTTTGTTTGTGTAGAGGCCCTCCATCATCATATTTCAGGTTTCACGCAGGCATTCATGCAGAATGTAAACTGAGTGTTTGTCAGCTGAAAGTCTTGTTAAAATGTTGTGTAAATTGAGTGGATCCAAGAAGAATGTGTCCAAATCTTGATGCCAGCAATAAAATTACTGAAACTCTGTGATGATTTTGTCTTGGTGGATGAGTGCAAAGGTCAAAGATTCTCAAACACTAAATTTCCACTAGGTTACGTGAACCAGGCGGAAACCTCTGGTTCTGAAAAGTGAAGCCAATGCTGAAGTGCCTTAAACTTGCATTATTTCTAATAGCCAGCAGGGGGAGACTGCTCTGGTTGCTAAAAGAAGTCTGATTGTATAGAAGTCTATGAGAAAATGAGCCTACTTCTCACTTGATTTATTACCTCAGTAAACATTGTAAACATGAGTTTATGGTCTCAACTGTAGTTTCAAGTCTTCTTCAATACAGCATGATGTTCATTTAGTAAATTATGGTCCCATTTAGAGTCAAATAGACCATAAAGCAGGGGATGCTTTAGGGCGTGGCTACCTCGTGAGTTGGGTGGCTACCACTTCTTATATACAGTCTATGGTATGAACATAGTAAATACACTGATGATGCAGTATGAACAGCACTTTGGGCCCAATGGCATCTCGTGACAGTCACGCAAGTTGTAGTACCGCCGTTTGGCCACTACAAAAGTTTGCTTCACAGCCCGGCACTCTTCGTTGGAGGCTTGGTTTGCTGCTGCTCAGACGCAAATGAGCGTAAACGTAAACTGTGGCAAATATTATCTTAATATATAATATATCTTTGAAAATATTATTTGTGACCTTGAACTTCATGGAAAATTAATTTTTTTGTTTTTTTAAGGGTCTACACAATATATGAGAGTATTTTCTAATCAATGTCATTATCATTGTCGCAAAGTTTTTACATTCATAAATGCAAATTTAGAGTTTTAACCTCACGTTAATGTTTTCAAGAAAGAAATCGAACTATATATTAAGACAATATCTTCTGCAAAAAACAAAAGGGTATTTATTTATTTGAACCCCTGGCATGTTTTATGTTTAATGTTACTTTTTTTCCATTTAATTTAATGTTTGTTTTCCTTTATTTCCATTGTTTACCTATCTGTCTATTGAAAAAAAAATCTGAGGTTTTTATTTGAGATATGTCTATGCTCCATACCAACAAATGGTATGAAAATTCAAACAAATGAAAATTCACAGGATTGAATTCTGTCCAATTGTGTTGTGGCCTGAGAGACCGTACTGGATGATGCAAAATGCTAATGTAGACATGGAAATACTGAATATTAAGCACAGAAATAAGACAGCAGATCTAGTCCAGGAGTATTACAGCCACAGGTATAGGAAATACAGTGATCATGTACAGATTTTTACAGATGGATCGAAAGAATCCACAGACAGAGGCAACAGGGGCAGCAGTGATGATACCCAGTCACCGGATGTTGGTTAAAAGGAAAACATCAAATTACTTGAGTGTGTATGTGGTTGAACTAGTTGCAATTCTGTTAGCATTGGAGTGGGAGGAGGATATAAGAGAGAGTAAAATACTCATCTGTAGTGATTCAGTTTCATCACTGTCAAGCATTAAAAATGGAAAAAGCATTGTCTGGAGGGAGGTCAACAAACAGTGGCAGCAGCACTGGGATAGAGAGTCCAAAGGGAGACATTTACACAAAATCCAAAATAAAGTAGGAGGGTTAAGAAGTCATGGTAAAAACAGAAAAGAACAGGTTTTAATTAGCAGACTAAGAATTGGGCACTACCAACTGAACAGCTCACTGCATATTATTGGGAAACACCCTACTGGTCACTGTAGCCAGTGTCAGGTCATGGAGACAGTAGAACATGAACTTTACTTCATGCACAAAGTATGAGTTAAATAGATGGAGTATGTTAGCAGGTTTGCAGAGGGTGGCGCTATTGGAGAACAGGATGGAGGATTTACTTGGATGCTGGGACACGGTGGAGGGTGATCTTTCGGTTTCTGATCAACACTGGATTAATTAAGAGACTGTAGTAGAGTAGGGGTAGTGGACGGATAAAACCAGAAGGAGGCAGCAATGCAACACAAAGAATGCCAGCTAAGCTAAGGGTGCCCAAGGGGAGAGATGGTCATTACCCATCTGACAGTAGGACATACAGGATTAAACAAAACACTCCATACAGAAGAGAAGAGAATAGAATAGAATAGACAATCACCCAACTGGACTATGCACGCACTGTAATAAACCGGAAACTGTCAAGCATGTTCTTATAGAGTGCAACAAATATGACAAAGAAAGAAGGGAATTGAAATCAGGAGTAAATGATGGAAATATTACAATGGGGAATCTGCTAGGAAAGACATCTAAGAAAGTACACAATCTTCTAATTAATTACTTAAGGGCAACCGGAATAATGGAGAGAATTTAATTATTAGTATTATTGTTATTATTTTATTTTAGTTAGTTGTTATTATTATTATTAACAATAATAATAATAATAATAATAATAATAATAATAATAATAATTACAATAATAATTCTTATTATTATTATTTTTTATTCTTTATTTAAATTATTTTCCCTGCCAATCTACTGCTCCACACTCCAGTCCAGTAGGTGGCGGTAATGCACCCATAAGCTGGTTTGCCAACTGCCAATAAACACCAAAGAAGAAGAAGAAGCTCCATACCGATTGGTGGCAGTAACGCGTCATGTGACCACATGTGACGCAGTAATATAAAAAGGACCGGAAGTGTGGGCGGAGCTGAGCAGACTACTGGCAGCATGGCGGCGATCAGGACCAACGTGGAAGAGATCCGGAGTAAAGTGATCTTGGGAGAGTTCGGAGTGACGAATGTAAGTCTGTTTATAACTCTGGTTTTATGACTCCGTCCTCCTCTATCAGCTATCTGCAGCCTGCAGCCTCCTCTGAGCTGCTCTGAGCCGCACACATCCTCACCTCCTCGTGTTAAAACATGATAGTTCATGTTGCTGCTGCCTGCTGGACCGGCTCTCATATACTAAAGTTAACAGTCTGCTTTATCTGCTTAACGACACCATGTCACCTGTTAATACTCCATGAATATTAAAGTGTGTGTCATTGTTACTGGCCTTTACTAGTTTACCACTGAGAGCTGTCACAGACACAGACAGGCCATGCAGGGCAGTCATCTGACAACCAACATCAGCATCTCTTCAGTACCAAGGAGAGAGCACACTATAGAAGATTTTACTCTGTTAAACCAGCATGATAAAACCTGGCATCCTCACTGTCAACGACTTGACTACACTTAGATTTTCTGAATAAAATCATCAGTCCCATCACAAGTTTCTCTGTCACTGTCACTCAGTGTTATTATTCAAGTAACTCTAAATAATAAACTAAATATAAGTGAATGTCCAGTTGTAGATGTCCATCCTTCACACCTGCCAGTCACTGTAACATTTGATTAGAAGAACACATGACTAGATATGCCTTTTATAATACCATAAAAGCATAAATATATTGAACAGTTAATGTTTGCAGTGTTCATTGATTGATTATTTATTTGTTGCTTTTAGGTTCATACATCAGATTACCCTGGAAACTACCCCGGCTATGATGACACGTGGGATATGCAGAAATTTCAAAAGGTACATTTATTGTATTATTTTAGACCTGAAGGTGGCCGCTGGTGATAAAAGGGGAAAAAGAGATTTGTTTGCTTTGTTGCTCATACTTTTATTCATTCATTTATTCTTTAACTTCATGAGGACATTTTTGAATAAGATGTATTTATTCTTAAGACATTTTTATGGAATTAAAGGTACTATATGTAACTTTCAGAAGATCCTTGTTATCAATGACACCTAAGTGAACTGCAGTCAGCATCCTGACGTCTCTCCACGTCGTCCATTAATTCCTGAAAATGGACAGCTCGTCAGGCGTTATCCCTTTCATAATGTTCTGTAATGTTCCTATATTTTATTTGGACCAATGGCTCCATGATACTAACTATAGCTTACAGCTAGCAAATTACTTTATCAGCTAATGTTGTGAAGCATCCAAGCAGATCCATGCTGCATAGCTACTGTAAATTACAGCAAGCTGGCCAACCATAGCTTCAACACTCAAGACAGTGTTTTGCTATATTAGATGCACACTGTTGGTGCTTTAGGGGAGCTCAAGAGAGGCAAAGCACCCTCGGGAGATCGCATAAATGTCATATTCTTTGGATTTTTCGGCAAAACAGTCACGAGTCCTTTTCATAGAACTCAATCTGATCAAATATGAATCAATATTCTGTTAAGTTAATGCCTATTTTTCTCCTCAAATGTTTCAGAATAATTTTGTAGTGAACGGTTTAGCTGTAAAGTGAGAAAGTTTGTGGTGCGGCAGCCGTTGTGGAATCTCCAGGAAATCTCTTGAAGGAACGCCATGTACCGGTCACATGACCAGAGCACAGCCAATAAGATCGATTTTTTAAAGCCTGAAAACAGAGCCATGAGGAGGAGCAGAAGTCTAGTTTTCTCTCAGAGCACTTGAATTACAATATGCTGAAAGGTTAATACGGAATTTTTTCCCCAATGATGCCAAAAGTATACTGCCTACTGAAACTTTAAGAGTGTTTTGCGTGCACTCAAACTGATGTTTGATGACACTCCTATTGAATGAAGAAGTCCTCTCTTTTTGCAGAACTTCCGAATTGACGTAGTGAATCTGGATGAGAACAGTATGGAGTTTGACATGGTGGGGATAGACGCAGCCATCGCCAACGCCTTCAGAAGGATCTTACTAGCAGAGGTAGGATTTCCATTCAGTTGTGTTTAATCATCTTATAAAACTACATAATGTTGACATAAGATGTTGTTAGAAGGTTTTTAGGTCTACATGCTACTTTTTCTACCCACTTTGTTTTGTAAGTGACTTGTGTGTAAAGCCTAATTTGAAGAAATTGTACGTTTTTTGCGTCTTTCTATGAGAAAGGAGACTTGGAATTTTTCATTTCATGCAAATATATTGTGAGATGTTTGCATTATTCTTTGGTTGTAGGTGCCTACCATGGCTATAGAGAAGGTGTTCATCTATAACAACACATCCATCGTCCAGGATGAAGTCTTGGCCCACAGATTAGGTCTGGTCCCCATCAAAGCTGACCCTCGCCTGTTTGAATACAGGAACGCTGGTAAAACAACACAGTGAAGCACTCACACATTCTGTATGCTCCCATTTTACTCTGCTGATGTGGGTTCACCTAAAAGGCACATGAGTAGTAGGTTTGGTGTTGAATAGCATTTTGTTCGATCGTTATCCTGCATCGCATCTGCTTCTCAAAGCTGCATTTATCAGTTTAAACTGTGTTGTTTTTAGCCTGGATTATAACTGTAACTTCTTGGTATTTGTGTAATATTATCATACAATCTGCGGTGTCTCATATCAGAATACATTGTGTGCCTGCTTGTTTCAATACTGCATTGAAGCTATATGATGCTTCCACTGAATACTCCAAACCAAAGATGCCATATGTGTGTGCATCATGCTATCAAATGGAACAATTCAAATATCTTGTGCATTATTTTCTATACATTTGTCTCAAGCCCGGCGTCACAGTGCATGGGTGCAACGTGAGTTTGTAAGTTGGAGCCACCAGTGAGAGTTTAACATGTTTGGTTATGCTTTGTTTAATCCAGGTGAAGAGTCTGCAGAGGAAGAAGGTTCAGAAATAGACACAATTCAACTGCAGCTGAAGATTAAATGCACCAGGAACCCCAGAGCCACCAAAGACTCGGCTGACCCACGAGAGCTGTATCTGAACCACATGGGTAGGTTTCAGGTGACCTCCAAATGAACAATACAGATACAGACTTACAGACAGTAGCTATGACCAGGACATACAAACAAATGAGTGATTGTTGAAAATAGAGGAATGGAATTTTCCAAATCACAGATAACTAAGTAAGAAAGAATATCGCAGTGTAAAACTTTCTCCCTTGTCCCGTGCTGTCTCGTCCCAGTTTATTCCAAGGAGATAAAGTGGGTCCCCATCGGGAACCAGGCAGATGTGTTTGCAGACTCCCTCATCGGACCGGTACACGACGACATCCTGATAGCTCAGCTACGACCGGGACAGGAGCTGGACATTGTCATGCACTGTGTCAAAGGAATTGGTAAGAGCTTTTGAGTGTCTGGAGAAGAGTCTATAGCTAGATCGGTGCACAAGATACTGATATGGGAAAAGGAACATGGGTATTTGTTTTTACATTTTTAATCAGTATGAAGTTTATTTTCTTGGCCTAAATGTGTTTCCAAATCTAAGAAGTTCATTTTTGAATTGAGATCTCTATGTATGACAAAACAATCTTAAAGGTTCTATAAGCGACATTCAGAGCAGCAAACTAGAGGTCGTGTTGACCAAATATTTTACGTCATTGACTTAATTTTTTTTTAACAATGACGCAAATATCTGAAGGCCGTCTGTCAACATGTTTTTATCTAGCGACATATTCTGCTTAGGGATGCTAATTTATTGAATTTTTTTTAACCGATAACCGACTCTTGTTAACCGACAAGATTAGTGCGTCGCATGCAGCGGTGTACCAGCTGCGGTGTATGTGCAAAAACAGACAACTGAGTCCCCCGTTCACCCGTCCGGGAGCGTTACTGTAGCAGCCACGGTGCTGCGTGTATTGTCATGGACACATGCAGCAACTTTAGTCTCCACCACATTATTTAGTTAAACTGCCAGGTTGTCAGCTGTGTGTCTGCTCGACGTAACTGTGTTTGAGATATTGTTAAAAACTATGACGCTGTGTTTTGCAATTCTTAAATACCCAGAATGTAAAGAGGTGTTTATGATCGTTAAAACATCCTCCGATAAGCGGTTATAAAAACAGGCATGGATGGGATGAAGAGAGAAGTGGAACATCTGCAGCTCTGAACCACGACTCCCAAGATCATCAGCAGTGACTGCTGCAAAATGTGTTAAACTAGTAGTGAATTGAGAAGGAGAGGAGCAGGAGGAGCCTGAGTGATTTTTGGAATATTTGTTGTATTAATAGTCGTTATTTTGTTGTGAAAGAAGGCCACCAAATCCTCACACTTATGGGTGGAAATGAAATCACCAGGAATTGAAGTTCTGGAGTTGTTTAAAAGTGTATCTATAGTAGAAAAGAGAACCCTTGAATTATTTGTATTATTGTTTATTATATTTTTTAAATATGCTTGCCTTGCTTTTCTAATTTGAGTTATAAGAAATGAATAGATTTTTGTAGCATCAAGATGCTCTAGAAGCTGGGTTTTGCACCATTCAGCCCTTCTGCAGTCCCTTTTCTTCCTCCTTATCCATTCATCCATAAGCCAAGGACTTTTACTTTTAACCGATAACACTTTGATTTTAACAGGAGCGATATCATCCAGAGCTAGTTTAGCGCCACGATTAAATGCAATTACCATGTGATCACAGGACAACATAGAGGTAACAGCATCACAGAATTTATTAGCAAAGATTATTAGCAGAGTTAGCAGGCAGGTCCTGTTTCTGAACAGTTCTGACAGAATTGACCCTTACAGGATGTAGCATCCCGTAAAAAAAAGTTCTCAACCTCCGTGTCCACACTGCCAGCTACAGCCGTGGCGGAGGCCTAATGCACGGCTGTTGACTGAGCGTCTGTCAGGCGCATCACCTTCAGCATGTAGGTTCTGAGTGGCCACCTCCACCACCTCTCCTAGCGCCCTCTGGTGGCAAATACGAGTCATTGAAACATGTTTTGAAAATACACCATTCTACTGATATCTAGGATGTAACTACACGTTATTTATATTTCAGATCTTTATTTGATAGTAGATCAATTAAATTGATCACATTTTTAACAACCAATTAATCGATTGATGATTAATCGTTAACATCCCAACTTCCGTTTAAACCTCAGGGAAATTAGTCGTGAGGAACATCCCTAGTTTAAATATGTGTGAAAGTTCTACCGCTCGGCTCAGATGGAAACCTTTCAGACTGCCTCCTGCTTCGACACAGCTCACATGCTACATGTACTTTCATCATGTTAATCAGTCCAGACACCCTAATATATTTTCTGCTGCCTCATAACTGAAGTGTGTTCTCTGTTCAGGTAAGGACCATGCTAAGTTCTCTCCGGTGGCCACAGCCAGTTACCGCCTCCTCCCAGAGATCACCCTGCTGGAGACGGTGGAGGGAGAGAAGGCCGAGCGCTTAAAAGGCTGCTTCTCACGAGGAGTTCTAGACATAGAAGATGTTAACGGTAAGAAAGAACTATCCTCACAAATCAAATAGAAACCAACTCTTCAGAGGGCATGGTGAAACAACTAAATACATGAGGTGTTAGTCTGAGGACAGTATTCTGTAAGCATGCAGCACATTTCCACATGTGTATATACTCTATATCTATATATATCTATATCTATATAGATATATATAGATATATATATCTATATATCTATATATATCTATATATCTATATAGATATATATATCTATATATCTATATAGATATATATATGACATAGATTTCTACTGCCTAAGCAAGAACGGAAAGATGTGAGGATGGCAGAGGAGCTACATTCTTCATCAGTCTGTAGTGAGTTCCTACATCCTGTACATGTAATCATCTGTTTTCTTGTGTCGCCCACCTCAGGGAAAAAGGTCGCCAAAGTAGTGAACAGTCGCTTGGATACGTGCAGCAGGGAAGTCCTCCGACACGATGACCTGAAGAACGTGGTGAAGCTCGCAAGACTGCGAGACCATTTCATCTGTAAGTTCATAGACCTTGTTCATGTATATGACCGCACAAACTGCTTTAAAGACAGCACTCGGACTAGGGCAAGGGCTTTCGGAGTGTTTTCACACTTGGTCCCTTTCAGTCCTCCAAGCCTCATTTATGGGGGAGAATTTCAATTTTGCAAAAGATCTTTAATAAAAGACCATAATCGAATACTAAAAGTATTTGAAAACATTCGATTGTATATCGGCCGCCATCCATTAGAGCCGATTCAAGCGTACCCAGAAAGTTCTGTCAGGCCAAGCGCACCCAAAGAGCACCTGAGCGGACGCCATCCCTTTTATTTGTAGCGCCGTCTGCTGTAATCCTCCAACATCGCAGCTCCAGTTACACTGCACATATGTCACAACCCATAGCTCAAGACCGTATCCCAGCCTCTGATCAATAGCCTTGAAATTTCTTTGTCACCGTGATGTTGTCAACCAAGCAGCCGCTCCAGGAAGTCACTGCTCAACGCTGTTGTTGGTTGTGAAATAACAACTGGTGCTCCTAAAACCACAACGACTTGTTTTCTATTTCTACACCTGGCTCAGTCAGCAAGATGACAATATAGCAATATTAATGATCATGTGACTCTTGGGATCATTCTGTTGTACTGAAATAAGAGTTTGATATACTGTAGTTCTACTGTATATCAGTTCACAGAGCTGCTCTCTCTCTCGTACAGTTACCGTGGAGTCGACTGGCATCCTGCCTCCAGATGTCCTGGTCACAGAGGCCATCAAAGTCCTCATGACCAAGTGTCAGAGGTTTCTCAATGAACTGGACTCTTCCGTCATGGAGTGAAGTAATGACTGAGCGTGCTCTGAACCATCACAGAAGATCTGACGTTGAAATATGCCAGAGCCTATCGGGGATTGTATTGTTGATATTGTGCTCTCAATGGCTCAGATAAAAACCTATACAGATTTTGTTATGGTGGTTAGACTTGCTTGTAAGTATGTATATATACTGCTGTCTCTAGTATTTTGTATGCCTTTGCTCTTGATTTTCCTCAAATACACATGCTGGATCTAATAAAAACATCCTATCATGTCATATCCTATTTTACGGCACCACAACATGTATATGAACATTGTTATGTACCCGATTTAGGGGGGAACCTAGATGTTGTATGACTCCCCACTCTTCCCTCTCCCAAGAAAGGCCAGTTACTCAGACTATATCACAGTTCACAGTCAGTAGTTTATTTGAATCTTCAGAGCTGAGCCGTGCCCAAAAATACAAACAAAAGTCTACTGACCAAAACCCTAAAATTCCCTATCAAAAAACAAAAGTTAAACCAAAAACAAGTCTCTGCCCTGAGCTCCTGAGTAAAACAAAAAAAAAATCAATAAAGAGAATAAGGGTTAAACAGCAAAAAACCTTCTCACTCCTACTGAACTGCTTATTGTGTCCATTATTTACAGTGTTAAAAGTAGCTGAATATAAATATACAAATGGATAGAACTGCAACTTTTACTAACTTCAATTCACAACATTGCACAAGCTTGCCAAAAGACGTCTACAGATATACCACTCACAGAAAATCTAGAAAAGTTCTCAGAGTACACAGACTAGAGCTGCATCTCAAGTCCCTGCATCTCAATTCCTGCTTATTTGCCCCCTCGATCCTCCGGCTTGTGACCCCGAAATCGATCTCAGCGCTCCATCTTGAAGGAATTCCCAATTCCTAAAATGCATCTCGAGCGAGGAGGCTTGCCAGAGGAGCCATAAGCGAGGATACAGCGGTGTATCCTTAAAGGAAGTTTTTTAGCGACCGACACGCCCCCTTATAGGATACCAGTTACTGATTGGACGCTGCTGCTGATCGGACTGATCTGATACATGACAACATCACTGAGTTTCATACCGTAGTGAAGACAGATAACGGATTAAAAGTTTTATATTTTGTTTGTCTTCTGATTCACCATCTAGTTCAAATGTGTGTTAATTGTCGGTGTGAACAACAAACGGACCATGTTGATGGTAAAGTGATCCAGCAGCAGAAGGACCTGCAGTATCTCTGTTGAAAGAGCTGTTTAAAACATAACAGACCTCAAACAACTTTCAATCATTTCTTTGAAAGAGTTTTCTTTTCATAATCTGTTATTTCCCCCATTAACTTTTATTAAGAATACTATTACAGTCAGAGAGAAGGAGGGTTTGTCTTTTACACATTTTACATAATTTATCGTCATTTCCATTCAGTCACATGTGGCTGATAATTCCTGAACGTCGGGTCTGATATGAGTTAAATCATTTACATTTTCCCTCAAACATTCAGCCTAATAAATAATTTCTAGTGTCAGAATATCAATAAATACAGATGCTAATAATGAATAAATAATATAAAGGCATTGTGCCCCATTGTGCATTATGCCTGAAATGGTTCCTGGTCCTCTAAGCAGGACTCAGTATTCATTATAAATACAGACTGCAGGCTGTTATTCATTTGCAGGTGTTTGTTAAACAGTAACAGGCTACAGAGAGAAAACACTGCTGCTCTACAACTGATAATAACCGTGTGTCTTTATTAGTATTAGATCATAAACAGCTGTTAAAGCCGACTGATCCAGATGTGATCAGCTGCTGCTGTCATCAGAAACGGACGTCGCTTCACGTGATGCTTCAGAGGAAAGGATGTCTCATATCTCTAAAAACACATTTCCTCTCTTCCTCTCTCCTCGTGTCTCTTCCTCCTTCCTCCTCTGCTCGCATCTCCCTAGGAGAGAATAAGACGCGAGGAGAGGAATCGAGGAGAGGAATTGAGCCGTATAAATTGGGAAATGGGAAAGGCCTTATGTGCTGGCCCTTTGTTGGGAGTTTTGAGGTGAAGGAGGGAAGATGTGCTGTCAGCTGGAGTTTAAAAAGACTGATGTCATCCAGTGGACCAATGCAGAGGCAGCCATTCCTTTGAATGGACCAATCACTGCTTCTCAGTCACACTCCCACACATGCACACACTGTGAGGGGAGGACAGAGTAACCTGGCACATCAATACAAACAACAACATACTGTGTACACACAGTATACACTGTATAGATTACAAGCATCTTGATTTACTGTATTAAAGCCCCTTCAGTATATCAGCCTGGCCCACATTAGTTTATCACGGATATATCTGTGTATATGCTTTTCTGCCACACAGAAAAGCCAAACATGTCAAACAAAATTTAAAGAAAGTGGTTGTGTTTCAGAAAGCGGGACTAGTGAAAACTCTGAGATAGTTAACACTGAGTTGAGGGAAACTCTGGATTTTCAGTTCCTGAAAGAGAGATAACTTCAACTCTGGGTCGTATGCGCCAGGCCTCAATACATCCTACCTGATATTGACATAAGTACTGTACCTTCAGAAGAAACAAATTATTTGTATATAATGCAGTATTTATTTTATAATTAGTTCTCATTTCATCACACAGTCAATATCCAGTCAAATCTGATACCATGCCTACTCACACGGCTTCCACCAAGGTCTCAAACTCATCCTGAAAGGCCTCAAACTTTGACAGGTTATGATTTGGATTACCGCATGCCATTTAATACATTTTTAAGAACTTAACTTAACTCTAATGCTGAGTATAATGCTGTGTCTTTGTCAATGTATTATCTAACTATAAATTAAAGAAGACAAATAAAACTGTGTGTTCCATCCAGGGTCTGAAATTAGCACCCACCACCTGACAAATGCAGGTGAATTGTTGGCAGTGGCGGGTAAAATCGGCCGGCCATCCGCCACCTTGGCAGGCAGGGAAAACACTAGTGATGGGAACAGCGAACCGTTTCCTAGTTTTCTGATTCCTTGGCATCTCATGCCTCCGTGTCTATCGATTCATCTTAATGATGCTTTCCAACAGTTACACACGCACAATGACGCACACGCACTACGTATCATGTTTCAGTGTGTTTGGGACCGGAGCCATGGCAGAGAGAGAAAAAAAGCATTCAAAAGCATGGCGCTACTAAACCTGAGGGGACGCACCCTATTTTTTTCCTGATAATGCTACACTGTGAACAACACACCCGTGTTGAAATCAGGCAATCAGGAGGAGAGTTAGTAACGTTAACTGTTAGCAGCCGGTGGGCAGCTGCTTTATACCAACTAGAAAGTCAACCCATGTTAAAGAACTTCAATCCGCTATGAAAACACTTCTCCTGTTAACCCCATAAACTAAACTGAAGGTACAGACATGACCGCAAAGTAACAAAATAACAAAACTCTATACTTAAAGGGATTGTGTTGGTGAGAATTAACAACTCAGTGGATTTATGAAGGCCATGATAAAGACATAAAAATGCACAAATAGGAGACATCCAGTATCCAAAGTGATGCATTCCATGCTTGGTAACAGGCATACATCTCAAGTGAAAACATTTTGCAACATATAGGACACAATATGAGTGAGAAACTATTAATCATAGTTGATTTGGCTGCAATAAGTATAATTATAAGTCTATCTTTGTACCAAAGGAACTTGATAGTGATAGGCACTGGTGGAACAAGTAATTAGATCTTTTAAAGCTGCAGTGGGTTATTTTTATAAAACGGTCACTATATCCTGACAGGACAGGTAATCTGAAAAAAATCATGTGCCTCTGTGTCCTCCGGTGTCCTCCGATGCTCCTAATGGCGTCTGCAAGATTTCACAGACCGGAAGAAAACAACCAATCAGAGCTGATCTGGAGTCTGCCGTCTATGAGAGCCAGCTATCAATCACTCGCGAACTCTGATGAAACGGTCCAACTAGGCATCGCTGATCAAATATGAATCAATATTCTGTTACTGTAATGCCTATTTCTCTCCTCAAATGTTTTCAGAAACATCTTTTAGTGTACTGTTTAGCTGTAAAATGAGAACGTTTGTGACCCGGCAGCCATGTTAAGATCTGTTGAAGAAATACCAAGCACCGCCCACCAGTCGGAGCACAGCCAATAGGAACGCTCAATAGGAACGCTCTCTCTCTCTGAAATGACCTGTGATTGGCAAAAAGGACGGCACATGGATGTTCATATTTAAATGTGCACAGAAACATTAACATTAAGGATTTAAAATGGTTCATAAAAACCCATGGAATCAGAGGAATGCAACATTATACTATACTACTCCTATGGTTTACATCAACAATTTATTTTTTAATTTTGCTTAATGATGTTTGACAAAAACAAGTAAATTGATTTTTTGACATTTACCTCTTTTCTCATAAGGCAAGAGGCTGGAAGATATTCAAATAGGCAGTAAAAAACGTAACATAAAAACAGTAACGTGATATGTCGCTGCAAAGTGCTGTCCCATTCATATTTATAATGATAACAATAATAATATATTTTATTTATGGGCGCCTTTCAAAACACTCAAGGTCACCTTACAAGGCAGAGTAAAAAATGGATAACAATGTAACAATAAATAATAAAATCAACAAAACAAATTTACAGTGTATAAAATCCTTATAAAATCATTATGTATAAAGGATTCGTGGGACCAGATGGATAACGATCAAAGTGAATATGCCAGTTTAAAGAGATGTGTTTTGAGACGAGATTTGAAAGTGGAGTCTATGTGGGGGCAGAGCGGCTAAAGGCTCTATACCCCATGGTGGTCAGGCAGGCGGATGGAAGAAGAAGACCTGAGAGTGCGGATGGGTGTGTTGATATGCAGGAGTTCATAGAGGTACTGGGGAGTGAGGTTATGTATGGCTTTAAAGGTAAGGAGCAGAATCTTGAAATCAATGCAGTATTTAACCGGGAGCCAATGAACATGCTGAAGGACAGGAGTGATGTTATTAACGGATGGGGTTTCAAGCCCTTGCAACCTTTCAATCAACCATTTACCAGGTGACGTCAGTCAAGTCCCTGAGGGGTCAGGGTTTAAGGTCTTAGGGGGGACATTGGGATTGGGCCTAGTTATCTCTCAGAACACTTGAATTACAATATGCTGAAAGGTTATTATGGGATTTTTGCCCAATGATGCCAAAAATATACTGCCTTCTGTCACTTTAATTGAGTAAATGTAGCAATACTACAGTGTAGAAATATTCTGTTACAAGTAAAAGTCCTGCATTCAAAATCTTACCTTTGCATCAAAATGCACTTAATTGTCAAGATACCGCACATCTGTAATAATAATAATAATAATAATAATAATGATAATAATCTTTATTTGTATAGCCAATTCTAAACATAGTTATAAAGTGCTTGAACAGATACAATGAAATACAGACAAAATGAAAACAACAATAAAAGAACAAAACATAAAGACTAAATAATGAGAAAACTAAAACCCATAACCAGTGGTATCAAAACAATAAGTTACAACACATAAGCCAAAAGTGGACAATATAAGGTGTGGAAAAGGTGCAAGAAGCTGTTGCCTTATGCAGTTAAAAAAGCCTTTTTATAAAGTTTTTAAAAGAGATTTAAAATTGGTTATAGAGCTGGCTAACCTGAGGTCCTGAGGTAGGCTGTTCCAGAGTTTAGGGGCATTGATGGCAAAGGCCCTGTCACCCTTAGTCACCAACCTAGACCTGGGTACAACCAGTAAGGCCAAGTCAGAGGACCTCAGGTTACAAGTTGGCACGTAGGGAGTAAGGAGCTCAGTGAGGTAGCTTGGTGCCAAACCATGCAGAGCTTTAAAAGTTAACAATAAAATCTTAAAATCAATTCTAAATTTGACAGGCATCCAGTGAAGTGCAGCTAAAACCGGAGTGATGTGCTCAAATCTCCTTGTACCAGTGATGCGTCTAGCAGCCGCGTTTTGGACCAATTGCAGGCGATGTAGTGAGTTTTGGCTGAGACTGGAGTAAAGGGCGTTGCAGTAATCTAAACAGGAGCAGATGAGAGCGTTGACAACTCTATTAGTAGATAAAAATGATTTTATTTTAGAAATATTTCTGAGGTGGAGGAAGCAAGATTGCACCCCCCTTGTTATTTGAGCCTCAAAACAAAGTCTTGTGTCAAATAAAACACCCAGGTTTCTTGCAACTGGTTTAATATTTACTGAGAGGGAATCAGGACTATATCTTGTAGATTGGAGTTGTGACTGAGGGGGCCAAATAGGAGAACCTCCGAGTTCAATTTGTCAGAGTTCAACTGAAGGAAGTTCTGGGACATCCATCAATGTATATCGGCTAGACAGTCCTAGGAGATAGAGTGCACTTATCAGTAGGCCTATAGTGTGTTCAGCAAATAATGATATTGCTCTCATCTTAAATAGTCTTGTTCATAAGGAGAAACTGGAGACAGACTTGAGGAAATAAAACCGATTCTACTTTTTTGCTACACTTTTGAAATACTTTCAGAATCTCAAGTTTGTAAAATAATCTTAATGGAACTGTTTCCCTTATTATTGCCCCTCACTAGTTATGTTTTCCCATGCTCCTATCAGTCTATAACAGCCTCTTTCCTCCATGACAAGCTTCTTCTTCTTCTGTAAACATCTTTTCTTTTTTTATATCACTTGGCACGCGCTCCACGGGCACGCGAGCTGCCTCCTCTCCGTCACTTCCGTCTCCTCCTCAGCAGAGCAAGATGGCGACAGCAGTAGAGAGAGTAGATGGATGTGTCGGGTCCTTGGACTCGGACTCGGTGTCACCGAGACAGTCCAGCCCGCCGCCGGAGCAGACGCACCAGAACAACCCGCTGCTGGGTCTGCCCATCGTGGCCATCGAGACCATCCTCAACTTCATGTCCTACGACGAGATCAGCCTGCTGCGCTCGGTAAGAGAAGAACACACAACAAGCAAGCTGGAGGGGAACAAAGCTAACGACAGACACACACATGCACTGCTCATCTTTAGGGCAGCAGATGTTGTGTAAAACCTTCGTGTGAAATGATTAAAGGTTGTGTTGTAATGTCCGTGCAGCCGGCTAGCTGCTGCCGCGGGCCGCGGGGCTCACCGAGCTGTTAGCTGAGCAGCAGACAGACACTGAGCAACACGACACACAGCACCAACACACAGAGACAGGATGACAACTGCACAACTGCTGTGTGTGTTTACTCCTGTATGCATATCCCTGCAGTCCAGGTGTTGTCTGGAGATGTACCGGTACTCTGGTGAGGTTAGCTGGGGATCATTCACTGGTCACTGTGCTTCTCTCTGCAGCTCTCCTCAGTAGTCTCTTCACTGATCTCAGCCAACGTTACAGGCACAGTTAGAGGTTGTGACAAGGCGTCATCATACAAGGTCACGTGGACTTTGTTGCAGCAGTTCCTTATGACGTGATCAACCTTATCAATGCCTCTCATGTAATCCTTGTGTTTGCATTAAGAGCAAAATGGGCCCCCTGAGGCAGGGACAGGTACCCATCCTCCACATCGTTTACGACTGTTTGCGTGTTTATGCCTGGTATTTTGCAGGTTGAAACGGTTTTAGTTCCTCCTGGAGATGAAGATGTGCTGTCTACATACTGTCCTCTTTCATCCTCCTGCAACAGAAAATAGTTCCTCTGGTGCACACTAAATTAGTTGTCTCTGATAATTGATCCAGACTGACACTCCTTTTTTTTTTTTTAACAGATATCCCCCAAAACTCTATATATAGCATATGATACCAAATATTACAGGAAACCTGTGATGCAGACTGTTTTCTTCACACAGCACTATTTTTCTGTCAAACATGAATTGCTTAATAATTTCGGAGTACTGTGCAGCTGTATTAGGGGAAACTGTACAAAAGCATTATAATAAATCAATCAGACAGTCTCAGAAGATAGTTGATATTAATGGATCAGGGTTAAAAGTGATTGGGACATCCCTACTTCAGACTGCCATTTAAAACAGAGGGAGACTCATTGGGACTGTGCCCGGTAGACCTGGTGCTTTGCTTGTGAGACTTTTGCATTTGATTTTTGAGTCACCGTAATAAATGACTAATGAGAGGAAGACATGTCCTTCATAATCCTCAACATGGCTCCTTTTTTTATCCTCCTGCAACAGAAAATATATCCTCTGGTGCACACAAAATTTCTCAATTTCTCAAGTTGTCTCTGATATTTGATCCAAACAAACATGGTAAATTAATGGGGGGTCAAGGAATGCTGTACCGTTGGTGGAAATAGTTTTGCAGTGGGTGTGGGGTTGCAAAGGGTTGGAAAATTTCCAGGGGGAAGTTAAGCTCGGGAATTTTTTGCACAATTTCAATATAAAAGCGTACCTTTTAATAGCATTCAACAGCGCACTCCTCCATCACATGTCCAGATCAGTTCCCAGCATCCCATTAAATAGGAATTTGGTAAAATTCCAACCCTCTGCATGCACAGTGCATTCTGCCATCACATGTGCAGCCCACACTACTGCACTGTCTGAGACAGAGGACTAAATGCTTTCATGCAAGGTTTGATATTATTACTGGAGTGAATATATATTTTATATTTTATATGATATTTCAGCTAGATAGTAGCCTAACGCAAAGTACACAGTTTATAACTTGTTAACATCTTCTGCTAGTCATTGCTATCTAGCTGATGTAGCGGATAAAGCCATGGATGTATTAAACTTTAAACTTTATTAAATTGATCATATACATACAGGTACATACATGAAATTTGACCTCTGCATTTAACCCATCCTGAGCATTTAGGAGCAACTGTAAGAGCACGGCTGCTGTAAGAGCACGGGGAGCAACTTGGGGTTTAGTGTCTCGCACAAGGACACTTCGACATGCAGACAGTAGGAACCGGGGATCTACCGGGGATCTACAGCCGCTCTCTAAGAGACCTGGATACAGCGTAGGAGGCATCCATGCAAGGCTTTTGCATCCATGGGCCCATAGAGCAAGCACACTAACATTAGACGGAGCTCCTCAGGCGATGCTACTTTCACATTATGCTAGCTTCGACCTTATCTTTAACTAGTGGACTAATAGCCTCTTCCTGCTGTCAAATAGGGGCTAAAATCCTGATACTAGAGGTTAGAGGTACCGTTCTGTAATTAAACTACTGGGGTAAGAAGAACCCTCTGTAGGAAAATGTCTTCCTGCGGAAGTGGCCTCGAAAAAAGATGCTAAACTCCTCTAGCTCCTCAAGAGCTCTGCTGCTGGAAGCAGAAATACATCCTCTATTTGGCTTATGTACATATTCCTAAAACAGAGTACCTGTTGTTCACCTGTTTTATTTGTGTCTGTCTTCTCCAGGTATGTAAGCGCATGGACATTATCTGCCAGCGTGTCCTGAACCAGGGCTTCCTGAAGGTGGAGCGTTACCACAGTCTGTGCCAGAGGCAAGTCAAAGCCCAGCTGCCCAGGTCAGTATCACACCAGTACAAGCTCCGTATGTAGGAAAAATATGTTCACTGCCGTCGAGGTTTAGCCAAACACTGTGGAATAACACGGGCGTAGTGACATCACACACATGTTTCTGAAGGGACATTTTGAATACTTTGATTGAACCTGTTAGTCGTGGGTCTTTAGACCCCCCCTGCAGTCAGTGACGGTACTGCAGGTGTTCAGTGGACGATTTATGAAATAAGTATATATAGATTTGTTTACTACGATATTTCTTCTTGTTAAAAATGATCATTATTAGATTAAAAAAGGAACTCAATGTGCGTCTAACATGAATTTCTCATGACTCAGGCTGACGGCAGTTAAACAAGCCTGGCGCTGAGCTTACAACTTGTCTGCACTGGCCGTGTAGTGAAAGCAGCACGTCAGCAGCAGCAGCAGCTTCAGTCCTCTCTACATTGGATGTGTTCAGCTCATACACTACAAGAGCTCACAGCCCAAAGCAGTAGTCAAAAGAAAATCGACCTGAAGCCTGAAAGAATGCTTTTGAGTCGCAAATAGGAATGTAAAGTTAAAACCTGAATAGTGTACCTGTTCCATCAGACACACTTGAGACAGATGGCTGGACGCCCCCTCTGAGCTCTTCATTGTGAAGAACCACCACTGCTTAGCTTCAATTCCAGATGCATTCAACAGGCTATGTGGCTTGAATGTGTCTCTTGAGTTCCATCACAAGGGGTCCAATACTCCAAAAAGGGTCAGAACCAGTGGTTTAGGACATGATTGTTTGAGTGGCCGCTGCCTCATCTCAGCTCCAACTCCAACCCTTTAGGTTACACTAAAAGTGGCTTTGAGCACTTAACTTGATTCAAAGCTCTACAGAAACCTTAATGAATGTTTTAATTCTGCGTGATTGAACTATATAAAAATTAGGTTTTTGATGTCAGCTGTCTAGCCCCCAGAAAACGAACAAACCCAGATGACATTAACACGTTTTGTTCCAGGATTTATGGCAACAATAGCTTCGTTTAAGACAAAAGTTTGTGTAGACAAACATGTCTTTATAGTCAGGCTGGCAATACATATACAATGCATCTAAGTTTTTCATCATGTTTGGTCAATAACCTTGTTAGACTTTATAGCAGAATGTAAACGGAACCAGTCAGACAACGGTGAAGACTGAACTACTGAGCCAGCTGAGGACCTTTTGGGAACCCTCTTAATTCAGATTAATGTGTTGAGTGAATCATTAAAGAGAGAATCACACTTCTTTAAGTATTTTTTTTGATGGGAAGCATGGTTTTTCATTCAAAGCCTATCGCTCCTTTGTGGAGCATAGGCCGTTGACCACAGTCCGCCAGAGTCTTTTGTCCTGGGCTTTCCTCTGCAGTTGTTTCCATGTCAGCCCGCTCTGTTTGATGTCCGTGTCAAGGTCCCTTCGCCAGGTGTTCTTGGGCCGGCCTCTCCTTCTTTTGCCTTGTGGGTTCCATCTAAGGGCCTGCCTGGTGATGCTGGTACCGGGTTTCCGGAGTGTGTGGCCAATCCATCCCCATCTCCTTCTCCTGATCTCTTCTTCAACAGGTTTTTGACCTGTTCTCTGCCAAAGATCATTGTTGCTGATGGTATCCGGCCAGTGGATGTTTAAGATGCGCCTCAGGCAGTTGTTTATGAATGTTTGTACTTTTGTTTTTGTGGTCTTTGTTGTCCTCCACGTCTCTGAACCATAGAGGAGTATTGGTTTAATGTTGGAGTTGAAGAGTCTGAGCTTTGTCCGCCGGCGGATTTCTTTGGAGCTCCAGATGTTTTTTAGTTGTATGAATGAAGCCCTTGCCTTGCCGATTCTGGCTCTGACAGCTGCATCCGTTCCGCCCTGTTTATTGATGACACTACCGAGGTATGTAAAGCCTTCTACTTCTTCCAGTGCTGTTCCCTCCAAGGTCACTGAGTCTTCGCTGGTTGTGTTGACCTTGAGGACTTAACTTTTTCCTTTATGGATGTTGAGGCCTATTTATGATGATGTGTCTGCCAGTATTGTTGTCTTTTCTTGCATCTGTTGTCGACTGTGAGACAGCAAAGCCAGGTCATCAACAAAGTCTAAGTCGTCTAGCTGTGTTGTGAGTGTCCACTGGATCCCATTTCTCCTCTGTGCTGTTGTGGTCTTCATTATCCAATCGATAACCAGGAGGAAGAGGAAAGGGGACAGTAGACAGCCTTGCCTGACGCCGGTCGTCACTTGGAAGCTTCTGGTGAGCTGTCCTCCATGGATAACTCTGCAGGTCATCCCTGCGTAAGAGTTTCTGATTATGTTGACCATTTTTTCTGGAATGCCATGGTATCGAAGCAGTTTCCAGAGGATGCTTCTGTCAACGCTGTCAAATGCCTTCTCATAGTCTATGAAGTTGATGTACAGAGGAGAATTCCATTCCAATGACTGTTCGACTATGATGCGGAGAGTTGCGATCTGGTCCACGCATGATCTATTCTGCCGAAAGCCTGCTTGCTGGTCTCTTAGCAGTGGGTCCACAGCTTTCTTTATTCGTTCCAGGAGAATTCTGTTGAATATTTTTCCTGGCACTGAGAGAAGCATGATTCCTCTGTAGTTAGAGCATTTGCTCAGGTCTCCTTTCTTGGGGAGCTTGACCAGATAGCCCTCTTGCCAGTCTGTTGGTACTTCCTCCTTCTTCCAGATCTTCTGAAACAGTGGGTGCAGCATCTCTACGGAGGTGTCCATGTCTGCCTTCAGCGCCTCTGCCGGAATGTCGTCTGGTCCTGCTGCCTTATTGTTCCTCAATTGTGTGATGGCCTTTTTAATTTCCAGCTTGGTGGGTTTTCCGCAGTTGATGGGCAAATCCGTCTCCGCAGGTTGAATGTCTGGAGGGTTAGGTGGTGTAGGTCTGTTCAGGAGTTCTTCAAAGTGTTCTGCCCATCTCTCCTGTTGTTGTTCTAGTTCTGTGATCGTCTTCCCTTCCTTGTCTTTCACTGGTCGATCTGTCTGTCTGGTCTTGCTGGACAGCTTCTTGGTGGTGTCGTACAGCTCTTTCATGTTTCCTGTTGCTGCCGCCTCTTCTGCTTCTTTAGCCAGGCTGTCGATGTAATTTCTCTTGTCCTTCTTCGCACTTTTCTTTACCTTTCTGTTGACCATTGTGTATTCTTGTTGGGCTTTTGCCTTGGTTGTTCTTGTACGACAGTTGTTAATCTCTGCCTTCTTCTGTCTTCTCTCTTCTATCTTGTGTAGAGTTTCTGCTGATATCCACTCTTTCTGCTGGCACTTCTTTAGTCCGATTACTTCCTGACATGTTGTTGTGACGGCCTCTCTTCTCTTTTCCCATTGGTCTTGCATGTCTTCTTCCATGCTCAGATCTTGCAATACCTGGAATCTGTTCTTCAGAGTCAGCGTGTACTCCTCCCTTTTCTGTGTCTCTTCCAAAAGGCGGACGTTGAACTTCTGTCTCTTTGTTGTTGTTTCCATCCAGTGCTTCTTCAGTTTCAGCTTCAGAGTGGCAACTAGCAGGTGGTGATCTGATGCTATGTCTGCTCCTCTCCTCACCCGTAGGTCCTGAAGTGATCTCCTGAACTTCCTGGTTATACAGAAGTGGTCGATCTGGTTCTCTGTCACGCCATCCAGAGATATCCAGGTCGCTTTATGAATCCTCTTGTGTGGAAAAACGCTTCCACCTATGACTAGGTTGTTCAGGGCACAGGTGTCTGCAAATCTCTCTCCATTCTTATTCATCTCTCCCAAGCCCTGCTTGCCCATTACTTCTTCGTAGCCTGTGTTGTCTCTTCCGATCTTTGCATTGAAGTCCCCCATGAGAATACTGATGTCTTTTCCCTTTATTTGTTCCAGGATGCTCTGCAGTCTGTTATAAAAGTCATCCTCATTTTCATCGTTGCTGTCGTTTGTTGGTGCGTAACACTGTATCACATTCATCTTGATCTTCTGCTTCTTAGTTCTGAAAGAAGCTGTTATGATTCTTGGACCATGTGCTTCCCATCCAATCAGGGCCCTCTGTGCTGTTCTTGATAGAAGAAGACCGACTCCCTCTGTGTGCGGGGCTTTGTCTTCTTCATGGCCCGAGTAGAGTAGCAGCTCTCCTGTCATCAGTCTTTGTTGTCCAGATTGAATCCATCTTGTCTCACTGATTCCCAACAGGTCTAGGTTGTATCTATTCATTTCTGCTGCTGCTTGCATGGTCTTTCCGGTCTCATACATGGTCCTAACGTTCCACGTTCCAATCCGGATGTCCCTGGTTGACAGAAGGGGTTTCGGCTCTGTGACTTCCTTGACTTTGTGGCTTTCATCACACAGTGTCATAACCCTCCTCTACCAGGATTTGATTCTGTCTTTCTGTTGTCAACATTTCTGTAGCGTATAGGTTTTTTACAAGTTGGGGTTGCTAGCCCCAAGCCTAACCTTCCACCATTTCTGGCTTCTGGTAAGTTTTGGAGTCAGTTTGTTAGTCCTCTCCCCTAACTTATTGTCTTCCAGGTAGTGGATTACAGTCTCATACCACGTGAGGCCTGACAGGCTTTGGGTCGTGTACAAGCTGTCTCGGCACGTCAAGCCCAACCAACTCCTGCTACTGTGTAGTGAAAGCTGCAACTAAGGCGAGCATTTCATACCAGCAGCACGAGACAGGAAGCATGGTTTATGACCCTCTTTTTATTGGTAGAATATGGACATATCCCATTGCATTGTGTTAAAGCTCAAGAAGAAGATTCAGTTTCTCAAAACTAAAGCTGTCGGTAACGTTGATGAACATAACTTTTAATTATAACTGCTGTGAGTCGGGGCCGGCCATGTTGAGGAAGAAGAAGAAGAAGAAGGAAGATGAATGAGAATTACAAATATCTTTAAAATCCTGTATCTCTAATCCACACAGCACAATGCCCGAGTAGGCTTTAGCACGTTCGCTCTGCCTCAACCGGGTCTCAGACTTACCTCAGACACCGGGTTAAAACTAACACTTTAACACTATGACTAGACAATCGCCAGGGTTGCATTTGAAGGCGGATTTCCATCTAGTGTCAAAAATTCAGCTTTCGTGACAAAATTCTGAGAATTTGTGTAATTCATCTAAACAACATTTTTTTATTATTCAAAAATCTGGCTGGATAGTTTGTGGAGGTGAATTGAGAAAAAAATGCGGGTGGAGATAGGTTTAATAAGTTTTACAGTTTGATGAGTGAGTGAGAGTGATGGACTTCATAATTCCTGCCAGGTTGAAGCATATGAAAGTTTCTGCTCACTTGGGCCTGCATTTTGGTGAAAGTTGCAAAGTTGTAGTGCGTACGGCTGATTTGTTATGAATTATCAACTTCAGATGGTTGCTGTAGCGCCATCTTCAGGACTATTGGCCCACAAAGCCAGTTGAGGAAGTTTGGCAAAGGACTGCACCTATGTGCAAAGTGTTTTTTTTTTTTGTTTTTTTTTCATGCATGGGAAGGCAGATTTCATGGTAGGAAGAATAAGAAGAAGAATATCCAGCAAAACAAGAGGGACCGGTAGCAGAGTGAATAAAAGTCCTCCGTTGAAATCATAATCCTTCACCAGTGTTTTTATCATGAATTTTCTTCCAGACGAGAGTCGGAGAGGAGAAACCATTCGCTGGCCCGTCACGCTGACATCCTGGCTGCCGTGGAGACACGCCTCTCTCTGCTCAACATGACCTTCATGAAATACGTCGACTCCAACCTCTGCTGCTTCATCCCTGGAAAGGTGAGCTCAGCTGCCTCCCGGTCCACAAAACAGCAGCCGCAGTAGGAGGACCGGTAGCAATGCGTCATTGAAGTACAGCAGGAAGCTCACATTAATCACATGCCACCATTATGCCACGGTGTTGGATTCCACCCAAAGTTTCGGCCCTGTGTACGAGACGATAATAATTCTGTCCCATCCTGTAAAGAAGATCTGAATTTCGTTGAAATTTCTTCAATAGCAAAAATATGTCTGTTAATTTCCTCTAACCATGAATACTTCCTATACGTTCACCACGTTTCCTCTCATAGTCTTAAGCAAATGCGCTCAGTTCTACAGTTGTTAAAAACAGAAATGTTGAATACACTATACTATATCATTTTCTCAAAGTGTACCATCATTGTCGAGGCAAAATATGAGTGAACTGCTCAACATACTGTTGAGTGAGATTTCAGTCATTTGAGTGATTACATGTCGGTGTGATTTTTGAATGAGGTTTTCTTACTCAGCAACTTTTGCTCCTGGAACTTGAGGTTTCCTTCAAAACCAGACTGACTGGCTGCAGTTCTCAGACCTGGCCAGCAGAGAGCCCACTGAGGTTATCAGGGTGTAAAAAAAAACATCAGTCATGTTTCAGTCATATCAGTTATGTGTGCTCTAATCTCCTGTCTTCTTTGCAATGTCATGTGCCTGTTGTGTTTTTGTCAGGTGATAGATGAGATTTACCGCGTGCTGCGCTACGTGAACTCCACTCGGGCCCCCCAGCGAGCTCACGAGGTCCTGCAGGAGTTGAGGGATATCTCCTCCATGGCCATGGAGTACTTCGATGAGAAGATCGTTCCCATCCTGAAGAAGAAGCTGCCGGGGGCCGACCTGTCCGGCCGCCTCATCGGCTCCACACCAGGTAACGGATGTGTGTTTTCTCCTGGCTCATAGAGTTCAAGTTCAAAAGAGAAATTCACCCCAAAGCAGATCTCAATAAGACAATAACAATATGCAATGAAAATGGCTTTGAGATGGAGTAAAATTGTGGCAGAACATTGTCGAACACGGTGATCGAAAGCTTCACTGTAAGATACTGACATACATTTGACCTTGATATGTCCAGATAGTAATAGAGCTGCAGAGTTAGATGAGTAGCTGGTTGTGGAAGTGATTCTTCCCACTTTAAAGTCCCAAAGTATATGAATGATTACTTTAATGTTCCTCAACATAGAAACACAGGAGTCTCATGAATCATGTAACCATACTATACTATAAGTGAACATTGTGACCACGACTGTTGTGTTTTTTTCAACTTTGTTTCTGAGAAATCCTGTATTTTCTGTGAGTTTGGTATGGAAGGTGGCTCTAAATACTATAATACCCATGAGCCTTAGCCACTGTTACTGTTAATTTGATATCCTATATTCATTTACAATATAGTAAATTACATGTTCACAAAACTCAATTGAGACACTGTTAATAGATGAAATTAGCAGATGACAGTCTTTTTGTACAGAACCAGAGAGTTTTTCGTCTTTTCTTCTGATGATTTGATTCTGTCTGTCTGCCACCTTGGGGGGCGGCTGTGACTCAGAGGGTAGAGCAGGTCGTCCACCAATCGGAAGGTCGGTGTTTCGAACCCCGGCTCCTCCGGTCACATGTCACATGAAGTGTTCTTGAGCAAGACACTTAACCACAAATTGCTCCCGAAGCCATCGCTCAGCCATCGGTGTGTGAATGAGTATTTAGATTAGGTCCTGATGGGCAAAGAAAATAACGGATAAATGAAGGATAATATTATTAGTTTTTAGTTGAGACACATTCTTGGCGTAGTTCTTGTTGCCTCAGAGCGGTGGTCACCAACTCCTTCCAAACAAAAATCACTTCTCATGTTCAATATAAAAATAGAAGGTCTTGTCCTGCTGCAGTGTCACTTTTGCCCTGCAGGAATCTCTTCGTGTTTTTTTGTTTTATTGTGTAACAGTAAATTCCTGAAGACCTCTGAACCTCTGTCCTGTTCCCCTCAGTGGCAGGTCCGTCTACCTCCCTGACCACCATGTCCCTGCTGGCCAAGAACACGCCGTCGCGCTCCGAGATGACCAAGGTGCAGCAGCAGGTGAAGGTGAACGGGGCGTCGATGACGGTACTGCGGAGGGAGATGCAGGAGATCCGCGTCAAGCAGCTGGAGCAGCAGAAGCAGCTGCAGGACCAGGAGCAGAAGCTGCTGGAACAGACCCAGGTGATCGGCGAGCAGAACGCCCGCCTTGCCGAGCTGGAACACAAGCTCCGCGAACTGATGGACAGCAGTGCCATGGGAGGACCCAGGACCGGCACGACCGCCCCTTCCACATCCAGCGCCGCCGCCGTGTCTTCCACTGTCGCCGGCGCCTCCGGTACCGTGGTCGCGGCCTCTCTATCCAGAGAGCCAGAAGGAGAGGGGGGGTCATCCCTCAAACGTACCAGAAAGAGCTCAGACCTCCCACGACAGTCCAAACGGCTGCGCAGCAAGAAATAAGAGACTCAGTGTGTCATTTAGTTGAAGTTTTTGTTTTTTGGTTTCGAGGTCTGACTGATCACACCTTCTACCCAATCCTCCCCCCGCGTCACTGCCCACCCCACCATCAACTGTACCGTCTGTGAGATGAGTCAGGAGTATCTCCCCCCTCCCCACCCCATCCACTAAATCAGAATATAGGCAGGTGGTGGTGCAGCTAAGACTATTTATTGAAGGTTCCATTAAAATGACTGTAAAGCTTTTTAATGTAGATGCTTTTCTAAGAGGCTTATATGTTTGCAAAAATTAGTATGGCTAAACAGCAGAAATTCAGATGGTCGGTAAACCTGGTCTAACAGAAGTCACATTGTACGTGTTATTAATGTAGTTCCTAGTTTCTGAAATCAAATCTACCAAGAGATTTGATTTCAGAAACGTACACGATTAAAAGGATATCACAGTAAAAACACAGAGTCATGACAGTCCTTACATCGCAAAATAAGACCTAATTGAAGTTGCATGTTATGGGTAATCTAGGTAATCTCTGGGTGATCTCCTTTCCATTTTCACACGGGTAGGAAGTCTAAATCCATAAAGCATTCATTTCATTCACACTTGTTTCTTCCTAACTTTGGCTAAGTGCAATACAATTCATCTAAGAAGTGAGAGGTAATTCATTTTCCTTACCAGTTGGTCTATCCAAAATTGCTTCTCAGATCAGTTCAGTTCGATCTGACCAGTTTTTGAATCGGCATAAAAAGGAAGGATGGGGGTCTTAAAGAAGGAAAAAGGCAGTTTGCATTAATCTTGACTCTTGGGTTTCCAGCGAGGGTGCGCCTGAAAGCACCCGGTGTTCCTGCTTGTCTTTGACTCTATGAGCTGTGCTGAGGAGGACAAAGAAACTATAGAACTGCTCTCCAAATATCCTTTTAGGATCATACCAGTGTTTTTTTTTTACATATTTCAGCCTATTTAATACAAATAATGCCCAGCTCAGTATAGCCCAACATTGTATAAAGTACACTAAAGAGTGTTACAGTTTTCTGAACAGCCGTTTATTTCCTTTCATTTCACCGCAGAAACGTGCACGTCATGACTTTGAAAAAAACAACATGGCAGCTGTTCCTGGAAACGTTCAGATCTCTCTGCCTAAAAAATCGGACAAAATCTATTAACTCAAGGTCCACTTACTAGCTTTTTTTCAGAGCTTTCAACCACCAACACGGTCTCCACCATTGTAAATAGTAGTTTGAAAGGTTGTGAGTCGACCTTGAATCTAAAATACTATGTCAAATTATAAAGTTTGACGAAATATTGCTTTTTTTTGCGACATTTTCAACCATTTCTAAGAGTCTTCATCAGTGCATGACATGAGCAAACTTATCTGCTAATGAAGACCTTGAGATGTTGTTGAAAGCTCTAGAAAAAGCTTGTAGGTGGACTTTGAGTTGAGAGTATTTTGTCACATTGGAATTAGTGGTTTGAAGACTGTGAGATGTTGTGGTTGAAAGCTCTGGCAGAAGAAGCTAGTATGTGGACCTTGATTTATAGTTTTCATCAAACTTCCTACACAACCTATCTTTTTTTTCCAGAGCTTTCAGCTTCATCTCAAAGCCTTCAGTGGAGTTTGGTGTATTTCCAAGGTCAAGAATAAACAGTTTTGGAGTTTCTAGAGGCTGCGTTCGGGATCGCATACCAACTCACTGCGTGCTACATCCTCTATCTGTATGTACTGCCTTCTAAATGAACGATTAAAGGAACCGTGTTCAGCATGTAGAGGGATCTATTGGCAGAAATGGAATATAATATAAATAAACATGTTTCCTTTAGTGTATAATCACCTGAAAATAAGCGCCGTTGTGTTTTCGTTAGCTTAGAATGAGCCGTTTATATCTACAGAGGGAGCGGGTCCCCTCTTCACAAAGCCGGCCATCATGTTTCTACGGTAGCCCAGAACGGACAAACCAAACACTGGCTCTAGAGCGGGACATCATAGTTCTCCTATACGCTTGGGACACGGGAAAAGTTTCAGTTGGTTGCAATCTGCAACCTCACCACTAGATGCTGCTAGATCCTACACACTGCACCTTTAAGTACGCCATTACCAGCAGACTGTTCACACTGAAGTGCATCACATGACTGTATCGATCCCAACGTTACTGGTCCGAGCTATCGTTGAATGAAAATGTAAATCAACATCCACTTATTTGATCATTTTCCACTATTATTTTAGGGGCAAATTAAATTATGAAATGTTTTAGTGTTAAATGTGTTTTCTACAGTACATTATATGTGTGAGCCTTTTTCATCTATAACTGTTCCTGAACGTCACTCGCCATCTTTTGTAATTATTTTATCAAATAGTTAATTATTTAAACTGTCTGCTATTAGACAGTCTGAAGAGTCGCAATGCATTGTGGGGTGGTTGAGTATACGTCCATTAAGCTCACATCTCATACTCGGAAATTCTTGCTAACCTAGTATACATCCGGGCATATCTCACGTATACAAAATCCACATACTATGCAGTGTGAACGCAGTACTGAGTAGTCCACAGAGCCTGAGTCAGATCATCATGTTAAGTATTTACATGATCAACACTCAGTTTACTCATTCCAAGGGTGATTATTTGTAGTAAATAGTTGGAAACAGAGAAAAAAACACTTGTATGGTCCTTAAAAGTCAAAGTAGAAAGTATGTAAATTTGAAAAAAAATAAAGTATACTGTATATGCACTGGCATTTGAAGAGTCTGTTCATCCAAATGACACATTTTAAAGTCTCCTCCTCTCTAGCTCCATGCAGATTGTTTTTGTTTTCTTGTCCATGTTAAGAGACACCTGTCTCTGAGACTTCTGCCTCCACCTGTAAATGGGATGTAGCCTAACAGCATGGATGACACCACTGGAAGGAAATGAGAAAAAAAAATCTATTTTTGACCCTATAAAGTGGCATCACTTTTTTTTTCTTTTAAATGTTGTAACACCAACTTTGAAATTGCAGTTTTAAAATCAGCCCGCTGAATTAGTGTTAAGGGTTAGTAAGGGAAATAGCAGAACTTCTGACTGGTGTGCGGTGACAGTAGAGGGGTGCTAGACATGTTCTACATTTGTGCTGGACAGATCGGCTCAGAGTGAGATGAGAAGTTCCCCCGGCGTCGTATCAGCTCCCCCCGTCTGCCTCTTGCCTTGTGAGGCTATAGGTTAGCTCTGAGCCCATATTGTGGCTGTGCTTTTGTTTCCTCTTCTGTTCTTTGGATGACTTGAACCACTCACGGCATGACCTTTTCGGGTAAAGAAACTTTGGAGATGCAGTTCACTTCTCGGTGAATACTAGCGCGTATTATAATGACACTGGGCAGAAAAGGCACAAGAAGATGTAATCTAGTGGCTTAATTTGAGACTGCGTCTCAGTTTAGAAAATTGTACCGTAATCTTTATGTACTTTACAGTGTTGGTTGTGAATTATTCCATGTATGTATATCAAGAACACTATCCTTTTGAGTTGGCCAACTTGGGGCCAACTGTACGGTTTTGTTGCACATATTGCTGTTACAAATGTACAAATCAAACCTATTAAAAACCCAACTTATCCACATATATCTCTGTTTACACCCGTCACAAGCTCAGTTTTTACAGCCAGTGTTCTGCATGCTCACTTCACAGGTTCATTTATATCAGTTCATTTAACTTTACTAGACGATATGCATTTTTTACATTTTAGGTTTTAAAGGGGTATTCCATAATTTCATAAAGTTGGTGGACTTGTGAGATAAACATTAAAACAAGTACAGCCATGCTAGCAGCTCAGTGAGGCTGGTGGTGCTTTGAGCTAATGCTAAAGCAAAGCTGGGTTGCTTAGGAAGGTTCCTAACGGAGTGAAATGACCCGGAAGTATCTCAGTAATAGCCATGATAAGAGCTGTTTGATTTCTCTAGATGTTAAGGAAAGGAGCTTCAATGCTTCCTTTCTTATCTCCTTTAGCATAGGATACACTGGACCATCCTTTACCTAAAGGAAAGGAGATGATGCCGCCCCACAATTCCTTGCGGCCACAACTTCTGCAGCGACGCATCATTCTGCAGTTCATAAAAACAAACAATATGCTTATCTTGCATATTATTTTTCATATAGTCATATTGTAATTGGGATTCATGTTGGTTAATGTGACAGTGACAACCATTACGTTTCACTTTATTTCTCTTTATTTATGTCGAACATGTAACAAATAAGTAAAAACCAAAACAATAATAACAAATATAAGGAACAGTAAATATATAGCAAACTGTCAATAAACAAATAATCAACATAAATAAATATTACCCCCGAAAAGGAGTAGGAAGAAATATACATTTAATGGTTCTACTCCTTCACCATAACTCAAACAACAACTTTCAATTCCAACCTTAGTAATGAAGTGTATAATCCTTTATTATATGTTGATGTAAAGTGTTCCAGCAGCAGAAGGACCTGTGGTGTCTCTCTTTCACACACCGCGGGTGAAGCAGTCTGTCACTGAAGGAGCTGTTTAAGAACGCAAAGAGGGGAGCAGCGCCTTTTGTAGTCCGTCTTCAGAACATTGTAGTTTCACCACGGCAGAATAACACTGTCGCATCATAATTACTGAGCCTAGCGTAAGTGCAGTTGGATTCTCTTAACACCACGGTTGTCTTTTCCTAAAGTCCTTCTGAATTCTCCTTCACTTCTTTCCTTGACCTCATGACATTTGCCATCGAGGTCAAAGGAAAAGTGGTCAGGAAAAGACGTTAGGATGTCATTTTATGACTTTTTCGACCGCAACTTAGGTATAATATTGACCATGGTCACCGTTTTACGTTAGCAGTAAACGAATTACAACTGAGGCTGAAGGGATTGTCATTGGTGTTGCAGATTATTTGGCCATAAACCAAAGGACAGGACAAACTATGACCTGATGGTGGTGCTAGAGGAAAAGTCATTGGGGCAAAGGCAGGGTGCACCCTGGACAGGACACCAGTTCATCACAGGGCTGACAAACATAGAGGCAGAAAACCATTCACGCTCACATTCACACCAATGGGAACTTTATTACAGCAATGAACCTGATAAACCTATAACCTGCATGTCTTTAGACTGTGGGAGGAAGCAGTGGTTGGCACTGTCGCCTCACAGCAAGAGGCTTCTGGGTTTGAACCCGCTGGCCGGCTAGAGCCCTTCTGTGTGGAGTTTGTGGTTATAGATAATAGATAGATGATTATGTCAGCGTTCAGGTATTCCTCTTGACTTGTGCTTAATGGCAGAACATAAAATGGCACACTGTTCACCAGTCCAGACTTCCAATCCATGCATGGGCCTGTGAGCATTTTGATTGTGTCACTAGTCCTTCATCACCCCACTCTATAGCGGTCCTTTAGGGGAGACACTGATGTGAATAGGGTAAGAAATTGAACTTGGAAACTTCCCCAGTTGATTTCTTAAATTAAGCCAATTATTTTTTGTGAAATGTATGTTTAAATATGCAAATGAGGCATAATCTTATTAAATATGTGCTAATCTGCATACATTTCAGGAGCAGGAATCTGAACACTGGATGAAGCCGGGTTCAGAATTCTTGTTTCATTTTGTTGACATGTTACAGTCAA
The DNA here is from genome assembly GCF_015220745.1 of Sebastes umbrosus. Lineage (NCBI taxonomy): Eukaryota > Metazoa > Chordata > Actinopteri > Perciformes > Sebastidae > Sebastes > Sebastes umbrosus. The sequence continues at coordinate 29,647,836 of NC_051278.1, read as the reverse complement.
AGGTTTTTACAGTGAGGATTTTGGATATCTCTTTGTATGACTCCATAAATCAGAAAATACTGTCAACAGCCATAAAAACAAATCAATTTTCGCCACATTTTTAGGAATAAAATATGATATAGTATATATAGATATAGATAGGAGTGAAACTGGAAAGTCAGTCTGGTGTATGTTGATGCTAATGAAGTGGAGATTTCTGTCTCAGAGTTTGAGACGCATACGTTTTGTAAGACACTACAGGTTTAACTAAAATATATCACCATGAAACTTCCCTAGTTGATTACTGACATCAAGGCAATTATTTTTTGCATTACAAGTTTTCTCAAATGTTATTTCTCTGTTCTCTAATGCTAACGTTTTGATGAATTTAGGAGAAATCTAGACACAAATAGACAAAGTGCAGTAAAATAAACACCTAAATGTGTATTTTTGGATGTTTTCTTTCCACTAGTCTGAAAGAAGACATGTTATGGAAGCAAAACAGCCCAAAATCTCAAAATTGACCAGTGCATGAAAAAAAATAACAATATTTTTCCCTGTAGTGTCTTATGTTTTAAAAGTGGCACAAATACTCTGTATTAAAGCCTCATAACAGTTAAAGGCACAGTTGGCAGATGTATAGCACCCTTTCCACCCCAACAGCTCTGACTTCACATTGTCTGCATTCTGAGTACAGGTCACATCACATAATGTTCCACATCCTACATTCATTGTTTCAGGAACCAACCCAGTCTCATATCAAAATGTGGAATAGCTACGTGTTTCACAATAACAGCTCTTAAATTGTGAGATGCCTATTTTTTTTTTGGCCTGTTCTTTTCTACTGGCCTGTGTCCACGTCATGTGACTGCCAAGCATCTTTCCGTGAAACAGCATGGCGAATAATCTTTTTATTGTCAGTGGAAAATGTTATATTTTAAGATTCAAAATTAAAATGCATTTTGATTACATTTTTTGAGCGAGAAATGTGCATTTTATTTTCATAATCTTTGGTCAGTGAATGCACATGATCTTTAGTTTGTTAGTTATTACGAAGATTATTATAGGTCTCACCAGAAAATTGTTGAAATGCAACATCTTTGCTGGGGTGGTTGCTATGGACGCTGCTAACCCACATGTTGTATATAGGTCATATGCTGTTTGAATTATTGTCTTTGCGTCGTGTCACCACCTTTCTCTACACAAAAACATAAAAGTGTCCTTGATAGCTCAACAATATGTTGAGGCCATCAGTTTGAATTAATTCTCATTCAAAGTTTTTTTTTGTCAGTTTTGGTTCAGCGGAAAGCTATATTACCCATGATCCTCAGCCACAGGTAGGCGGAAGTGGCGCGTAGATGGACTTCATTCCACTTCAAATTGCCGCAACCGGAATCCAAAGGCCAGAGTTGCTCATTTAATTTTATATTTCCAAGAATATGTTGTTTTTAGAATAAAAATATAAGCTACATGAATATAGATCAGTTATAAGAAAATGGAAATAATAAAAAAAGATATGTGCATTGTACTACAAAAAAACATAGGCATCTCACAATTTAAGAGCTGTTTTTGTGAAACTAGTACGTTTTGCCCCGTGGACCAACGTAGCTATTCCACATTTTGATATGAGACTGGGTCGCAGGAACAGTGATGTTGGATGAAAGACAATGCTGCATGTTGATGTTAGAGACCTTGTTTCCATTGTCATGCCATCATTTTCTCGTTCCCTCACCTTCCTGTGGAGCCAAACAGGAAGTGTTCCATTGTTTTTATGCTCTACAGCTGCAGCAGCCCTGAGATAAGCTTCGGGGTGGGGGGCAGTTAGATAAATTCATACAAACTGATGTAAAAACTATTTATTTCTTCTTAATGGTTCTCATATCAAGGTCCGTGCTTTCAGCCGGCATCCATAAAACATTTGCCCAAGATTCAACATAATCCATATCTCCATCCATAATCCAGGGAGCAATTATATTTCCGGACAAAAAGTAAACAAATTAGAAGCATTTAAAAGTAATTTCTACAAGACAGGATTGAAAAAGTGCCACATAGCCTATGTGACATAAAATGATGACATATAGGTACCAAATTTACAATGTACAATATAACATTTCACAAGAAACAATGCCGTTGAATAAGAAGGACATGAGATTTGTTTAGTTCAGCATTTGAATACAACTGTCACGTACGATCACAGAATTCTTTTGTAGGTGGAGGTGGACTGAGGAGACATTTCCTGGAGGTTCTTGGGGCACTGAATGTACCCCCAGTTTTTTTTCAAGAATGATCTGTGAGATTCAATGTCCACATTGGCACTGTAAAAGGATTACACAGCCCTGAAATAAAGAACACCTCCACCATAGTAGTAGTAAGAAATAAATCTCACACTAATGCATCAGCTGGATATCTTTCCAAAAGTTTATTTTGGCCCGCCACTAACCCGCCCTCTTCGGAGGACTAAATTTACTTTGTTTTTATTCTTTTTCAAATTAATAGCCAATGAAGGAAAAGAAAAGTGATGATACTAATAATAATCATAATCCTAGTCAAACCATATTACTTAAAAAAAAAAAAAAATAGGGCCGAATAGGCTGGCCACCTTAACGAAATTTACTCGTAGTACTCGATTCTGATTGATCAATCACAACGTTCTGTGGTCTGTAATTTCTGTATAACAGACCATTGCTATGGGTGCAGTTCAGATGTTGGACTCTGGAGGACCGTTTTTGTGTCAAATATTGATTTCTTCAGTAAGTAGCCGTGTAATAAGCGGGATAATGTACAGCTAGCGGGTCATTGTTGTGAAAGAGTGCAGCAGACCGGCTCGCTGTACATTATCCCATACATAAACCAATAAACAGACAGCAACAGTGACAAAAAAAACAAAAAACATTCAAAGAGTGGACATGGACACATTTATGTAACCAGACAAATATCAACAATGACAGAAAACAACGAGTTGACAGACATAGAACAGAGACAAAGAGAAAAGAAGGGGTATAGGAAAGGGGTGGGATTGTATTATGAAGATGATAGTAGTGACGGGGCGGCATTTAGTTCACCGGCAGATTAAGAGTCAGGATAAGATATGAGACATTTGTATTGAATTCCGTGATTTGTTTATTTAGTTTGGCAGAGACTTGCTCTAGTGATACATGTTCTGAGAGGAGGTTCAACCATTGTTTTATAGAGAGAAGGTGTCTGGTCTTCCAGTTGAGGAGAATGGTTTTCTTGGCAATAGCTAGAGCCACAAGTAAAGATGTGTTGCTTGGTGTTATTAAGTCTGACAGGTTGCCAAGAGGACACACATACACTACTGTATCGCACCCATCTATTCGTGTGCACAGTTCCTGTAAACCCTCTACACACAAACACAGATATGCAAGCAGATATGCAAGGGTTTCATCACAGTTCATGTTTTGTTTTTCCTGTGCGTTTCCTTCTCACATTTAGAGGGCAAAGGGAACGAGGCGACATCCGTGATCCTATCTGCCAACTAGAGGCAGAGTGATTTTCTCAGGAGTGCTCTCTGACAGTTTCTGGATGGACATAAAAGGCCCTGAGAGCTGACTATCCTAAGAATAACCTCATTTAGAGCAATTTACTACTGTGGGAGGGAGGATCAGACTGGAAGGTTGTTAAAATGTTTTGATTTGACCCGTTCACCTCCCTCTGTCTGTGACCAGTCATCATCTTTACTTTCAACTTTATTTGTGTTTTTTTCCCGGCTTCAATTACACTAGTTCCTTCCACTGTTTTGGAGGATTTTCACATGGTTACACTGAACTTGCACCAATTAGACAGATGTTTTTACTGATAAGCTGGCTGGTATCGGGCTTTAATTAAAGGTCAGATCGCCTATCTCTGTGTGTCAATATGTCTGCTACCACTTACTGTACAAAGAGTTTCTAAATTGTAACTTTATGAATGGTTAATAAATACTTGACTAAAACTTCATAGAACAGTTATGGAGCCATTCAGAAGAACAACTTTCGGGTTGCCAGATTGTGGCTGGTGTTTATCCTCCTAGAGCAGGACACTTGCTTTGTATTTTTTGCTCTTTAATGCTTCAGGAAGTTTTTATAACTATAGATGACATACTAACTTTTGTTGTTGGCTTATTAGAAATTGAGTGACTCATGACCCTTTATTAATGACTTATTAATATATAACTGCACACTTGATGTTTATTACTCATTTAAAGTAACTTTCCACACATATTTTTCAAAACCCAAAAGTTGATGTTATTAATGGCTTATAACTGATTTATAAAGCATCAGTGAATAATATATGGACCATCAGTAAATACATTAGTTAGAACTTATAAACTTATTAGAAGGTGGCTCTATATGTCTAATACTTGAGTAGATCCGAGAGGACTCTGATCATGTGATGCGTCTGTGGCTCAGAGGGTAGAGCAGGTCGTCCACCATTAGGAAGGTCGGTGGTTCGATCCCCAGCTGCTCTGGTCAGATGTCGATGTGTCCTTGAGCAAGATACTTAACCCCAAATTGCTTCCAAAGGCTTGGCATGTGAATGAGTATTTAGATCAGATCCTGATGGGCAAAGGTGGCAGCTCAAGGCAGCTTCTACCATCAGTGTGTGAATGTGTGTGTGTGAATGTTGACATGTAGTGTAGACTAGAAAAGTGCTATATAGCGCTATATACCACTGACAGGTGAAGTGAATAACATTGACTATCTCGTTACAATGGCACCTGGCAGTTGGGGGGATATATTAGACAGCAAGTGAACATTTTGAACTTTGAACTTTGTGTTGGAAGCAGAAAAAATGGGCCAGCGTAAAGATGTGAGTGACTTTGACAAGGGCCAAACTGTGATGGCTAGACGACTGGGTCAGAGCATCTCCAGAACTGCAGCTCTTGTGGGATGTTCCCGGTCTGCAGTGGTCAGGACCTACCAAAAGTGGTCCAAGGAAGGAAAACCGGTGAACCGGCGACAGGGTCAGCTCACTGATGCACGTGGGGAGCGAAGGCTGGCCCGTGTTGTCCGATCCAATAGAAGAGCTACTGGAGCTCAAACTGCTGAAAAAGTTAATGCTGGTTCCGATAGAAAGGTGTCAGAACACACACTGCATCGCAGTTGGTTGCGTAGACCGGTCAGGGTGCCTGTGCTGACCCGTGTCCACCGCCAAAAGCACCTACAATGGGCAACGTGAGTATCAGAACTGGACCACAGAGCAATGGAGGAGGTGTCCTGGTCTGATGAATCACGTTTTCATGTGGATGGCAACGAGCTGGAGGTGTTGACTTGTCCTCCAAATTCTCCAGATCTCAATCTGATCGAGCATCTGTGGGATGTGCTGGACAAACAAGTCCGATCCACGGAGGCCCCACCTCGCAACTTACAGGACTTAAAGGATCTGCTACTGACGTCTTGGTGCCAGATACCACAGCAGACCTTCAGAGGTCTAGTGGAGTCCATGCCTCGACGGGTCAGGGCTGTTTTGGCGGCAAAAGCTGCAGTTTTGGAGAGGATCTGACCCAGTTGTCTAGCCATCACAATTTGGCCATTGTCAAAGTCGCTCACATCCTTACGCTTGCCAATTTTTCTAGCTAGTTCAAAGTCCAAAATATTCACTCACTGTCTAATATATCCCACCCACTGCCAGGTGCCATTGTAACGAGATAATCCATGTTATTCACTTCCCCTGTCAGTGGTCATAATGTTATGGCTGATCAGTGTATATGTGTGTGTGTGCGTGTGTGTGCGTGTGTGTGTGTGTGTGTGTCAAAAATCTGTCGCTCAAATCCTGGTTTGCAGTGCTGCTCATTTGTCTTTACAGCATGTCCCACATGTAATTACGCTCTATTCTGAGGCGTTGACATGTACATCATTATGTATTATATCATCTTTCTAACAACAGGCTCGGGGCTCAGTAAACATAGAGTGCCAGGTGTGCCTGAGTCCTTCTGAGGTGTGATGAATAAACCGCTCAGTTCCTGTGGAAAGGCCTCTGCACACCAAGCCCATATTTTTAGTCCGAAATTGTTGCATGTTTAAAAATAAATACGACCTCACGTTGTGTCAGTCACGTTTACACACCGACTCCAAAACTTTCTTCTGTCATTAAAGCGTTCAGAAACAAGTTTTTTTGAATCTGTCAAAAGGCAAAAGAGGGTTGTTTGACCACTCAGAGCCTCGGGTTTACATGTGTACCGAATATGTGGGAATAATATTATCCAGTTTGTGATTCAGAATGTATCGCATACACTGGTCGTGGAATGAAACTATGACATAATGCTCTCTCCTGCGATGGAAAAAGGGTAGAGACCATGCAGTATAATGGAATAAATCACTTCCCAATCCAAGCCAGATGTGCTGTCATTGTTTTATCAGCTCCAGAGGTATTAATTCAAGAAAACAGAGGCCATTTGGAGAGACATATGGTTTCCCTTATCCCTGAATCTTCTCCCCGACTGTAAAATTTTTATAAATGGGCCAAAACACACAGAATCAGAGTCGTCTCTAAACAAGATAGACTGTGGCGATCGCTCTGAAGTCCAGCTTCTCAAGAACATGATGAACTCTCATAATATTATGGAACCTCTGGCCCTGCATGTCTCTCTCACGACAGGTTACATCACTGACTCCAACCAGGCACACTTGTTATACATCAGGGCAGGGCTGATGGAAACGATGAGGATAGACCGGTCAGCATGGGTATACTTAAATAGCTGGTGGATGGTCAAACAAACAAGACTTTCAACCAGAAGACCGGTGGTCGTGTCCCGTGTGAAACTAAAAGTAACACTGACTTATTTTGTCATGTCACGTGACTTGTCGGTAGCATCAGTCACGTGAGTCGTTAGTATTGTGAGTCGCGAGAAAGTGAAGTTAACGTCAACCACAATGTTTCCTAACCTTACCTAAGTGGTTGTGTTGCCTAAACCTAACTTCTTGTGAAAACGGAAGTTTGAAAGGACACTATGGATGTAACAAGCGTATATTGACAGGCCGTCTCCAGTCCGTCCGAAAGTAATGTAAGAGGGGTAAAGAGAGTACAACAGAGACTCCGGCCCTGGACAGACGGGCTTCACTAGATAGAACTTTGCGGTTTTGGTGCTTCCGTGTAGTTTGTGTTGGAGTCTGAGTCTGAACAGTGTAGCTACAAGCGAGCGTGCATGGGACACCAACCCGCAATGATTTATACGTGTTAGGACTTACAAACAGTACCTTTAACTATTAATAGTAAAAGTCCTGCATTCAAATGTTTACTTCAAGTGAAGAATGAAAGAAAGGCATTATCAGCACACCTTATTTAAATTTACTTAACATCTGTTCAAGGTGGAGCTTTCAATTCTATAGTTTAATGAATAATATGGATAATAGCATTTCTCTGTCAGGTAAATGTACAATGTTTTCCTCTGAAGTAGAAGTACACAGCAAGTAGTATACAGTTTTAAGTTGCATATTTCTTGCTTTGGGGTTACTTTGGGGTACAGTGAGTTAGACTAGTAACATGATTCAATATTTATCATATCTAAACATCATTATAAATATAAAGCTGTTTGGGGCCCCTTGCCTAACGGTGAAGTTTGCCTCTGGTTTTTTTTTTTTTCCTGTGAGTGTATTTCACTGGAGTTTCTGTCTGTGAGTAGCTGTGATTTTGGTGTGTGACGCAATTATGTCATGGCAGGTGTACTGCTCAGGACCCGAGGAAGTGCAGTGTTGAGTGTGAAGTTATTTATATGAGTGATTCTCGAGAAAGCTGCAGCAAGCAACACCACAGGCCAAACATCCAGCCTGTTCTGAACAGACATGTTTTCAACGAGCACTATAGTTCCTCAAATGACAAAGATGTGGACATACACGTGACCACTGCGGCAAAACATTCCACACCAGACAGGACGGAGTGAAGTGAATATAATATTTCAGTCCAGACGCAGATTGAGGTTTATTGATCTAGAAACCCTGTCTCAACATTGAACTTCAACACATTGTATTCAGGGTATCTTTGCTTTAGCCGGCTCATACAAACATGTCTCACAAAGGTGGTCGACTATCTGTGTAAATCCAGGATTTTCCGCCCACTCTCTAAAGTTGTTTCAAACTGTGTGAAACTTTGCAAAAAAGTTATATAACAGGTCAAATGTCAATACCTACAGAGACTGTTCACATTCACATTTGGGAATATGTCTCTTGAAGAGCTTCCAAGCAAACACTGATGTTTTTACATGACTCTGTGTCAGCACACACTACAGTAGTGTGTGTAGTTCCTCTTGTGAGTGCCCCGACCACATTCCTATTTTTGTTGGCACTCGTATGCACAGTCCATTATCTGTGCTCTGACAACAACCCCAGTGTAGCTACGCTGGTCCGGTGAATTAAAGCTGAAGTAGGCCAGATTGGAGCAAATATGATTAAAAAAAGTTATTTTTATAAAACAGTCGCTGTATCCAGACAGTAGTACATGAAACAGGTAACCTGAAACAAATCATGTGCCTCTGTGTCCTCTGGTGCTCCTAACGGCATCTGCAAGATTTCACAGACTGGAGGAAAACAAGCAGTCAGAGCTGATCTGAGGTCTGCCGTCCATCTGCTGGCAATCACTCGCGAACTCCGACCAAACGGTCAAACTAGGCCGCGCTGATCAAATATGAATCAATATTATGTTACGTTAATGCCTATTTCTCTCCTCAAATGTTTTCAGAATCATCTTGTAGTGTACTGTTTAGCTGTAAAATGAGAAAGTTTGTGACATGGCAGCCATTGTGAAATCTGTTGAAGGAACGCCAAGTTCCGGTCACATGACCGGAGCACAGCCAAGAGGAACGCTCTTTCTCAGAAATGACCTGTGATTGGTCAAAGTCTCCCGTCACGGGCTAGATTTTTTTAAAGCCTGAAAACAGAGCTCTGAGGAGGTGCAGAAGTCTAGTTTTCTCTTAGAACACTTGAATTACAATAAGCTGAAAGGTTATTATGGGATTTTTGCCCAATGATGCCAAAAATATACTGCCTACTGCCACTTTAATTGCCACGCATCATACATATGAAGTCTCTGTCTCTGTCTGAATCTCTCTGTCTTCTCTTCAGCAAACACAGTGACAACTTTAAGAAAATAAAAGACATAAAGGTTTCAGATATACATCTCTCAGTCATTTAAACGTCATTCTACCTACATAAAAGTATACCTCTGGGGTCCCAGTAGACCCCAGAGGTATACTTTTTGTCATATCTCAAAGGTGCTTTTAAAAATAGGACCCAGGATCCCCTAGGACCCCACTACAGCCAGGTGCCGGCCAAGGTTAACCTGACAAAGAAGTTGTCGTGTCTCACAGTCACCCACACAAAGGACTTACTGTATGATATGTCACACATAGAACCTCAGTATAAGACATAAAAAGGAAGGTAGAAAACCTTAATAAAACATTTTAGACCTTTTAGACCAAAAGGAAATTATTTTATTCGCAAAACATCAAACAAAGCAGGGCTTGGTTTAAACAGTTATCAAACAACAAAACAACCAAATAATAAACTCAGTCCTCATTGGATATTAACTCAGTTTAGTTCTTTTTTCACAACAGAAAATGTCCGGTAAGAGCTCGTTTAGAGATTACACATTTCTTGTTGGTAGTCATTTTGAAATGTAAAAAAAAAAAAAGAGTTTGACCATTAATATGAACATGACGGATTTGAATGTCTATAGTTGGCTGAAGAGAGACTGACATTACAGGGAGATCATTTAGCTTCATAGTGACCTGAGAGCCGTATGTGGGTGTGTCTGAATTCCATGACTTAGCTCTGTTTTTCTAGTTAGTGAAGGAAAAACAGAGGGATAATGTTTCCAAGAAAGGGTCAATATTTGGAAGGAATATGATATTCAAATAACATCACTCGTAGAAACAGAATACAGTCCACTAGTGGAAGAAAGGCGTTCAGATAAACAGTTTGGTGCAGTGTTTTCTAAATGAAGGAGAGCGTTGCTCACTTCTCTCTCTCAGCACTAACATGTCAATGTTCTCAGTCAGACGAAAAGGTGTATGAATGACACGAAAATGAGCAAGGAAACAGCGTGCAATAAGAACGTTGGATGGATTAAAAATAAAATAAAAGTCTCATCAAACTTGAGGAAGGTGGCGGACATTCAGACGTGCTGTGCTGGCTGTGCTTGTCGGTTGAAAAGAAGTGGCGTGACGTCGTGCACGCGTACTATACTGCGTGGTTTGAGCCAATGAACCTCTATGAAACACAACATCATTTGTTTTATGTGTTTTAGTCTCATTCAATTTAAACTAGAAAAAATCATGTTAATTCTATTTGTTTGTTATAAATAAAATTCTAAAACTATGTTTAATTGGGTAAAATCAAGTGAATTTGTTCTTGTGATATCAGTCAAAAATCATTTGGGTCATTCATCCACATGGATGGGACAAACCTATGGGAAAGACTGAATGGGCATGATGGCGATCAACCTTAATCTATTAAGGTATCGCGAGCGCTCAGTTTCAGACAAGGTCACAAAATAATTACTAGACGTGTGTATAAAACAGACATTTGTTTAACAAGAAATAAATGTATACAAACTTGTCAAAACTACAATCCAAACACACGTCAAATTGTATTGACATCTATATCTTCTGTTTTCTATCGCGGCGATGACGCGATGCCGATCTGGTTCATCCACTGATGGTCGAAAGCTCCAAAAGAAGTTAGAAGATGTTGTAGTTATGAAAAACTACTTCCAAGGTCAAGATAGCTGTGTTAACAGTTATGACAAAATGGCTTGCAAACTAGATTCCTAAAAATAAAGTAATTACAGGTCTATAAATCAACCCTTAATCCTAACTGCTCTGTAAAAACTGTTGTGGTTGCTTTGAAATATTTAACAGTAACAATAAAGTTGTCGACCATGTTGTTGATATCACTTCGTTGTGTGTGTGTGTGTGGGGGGGGGGGGGGGGGTGGGGGGTGGGGGGGGGGCGACCTACGAACATGTGCATGTGCTTCGTACAGCTGTAGGGTGGCTCATACACCGATCAGCCATAACATTATGACCACCTGCCTAATATTGAGCCGGTCCCCCTTTTTGCCGCCAAAACAGCCCTGACCCGTCGAGGGATGGACTCCACTAGACCTCTGAAGGTCTGCTGTGGTATCTGGCACCAAACCGTCAGTAGCAGATCCTTTAAGTCATGTAAGTTGTGAGGTGGGGCCTCCGTGGATCGGACTTGTTTGTCCAGCACATCCCACAGATGCTCCATTGGATTGAGATCTGGAGAATTTGGAGGCCGAGTCAACATGATGTAAAAGAAAACGTGATTCATCAGACCGGGCCACCTTCTTCCATTGCTCTGTGGTCCAGTTCTCATGCTCACAATGTGCCCATTGTAGGCGTTTTCGGTGGTGGACACGGGTCAGCACGAGCACCCTGACCGGTCTGCGGCTACGCAGCCCCATACACAACAAACAGCGATGCACTGTGTGTTCTGACTCCTTTCTATCGGAGCCAGCATGAACTTTTTCAGCAGTTTGAGCTCCAGTAGCTCTTCTATTGGATCGGACAACACGGGCCAGCCTTCACTCCCCACGTGCATCAATGAGCTTCGGGTCTGACCCTGTCGCCGGTTCACCGGTTTTCCTTCCTTGGACCACTTTTGGTAGGTCCTGACCACTGCAGACCGGGAACATACCACAAGAGCTGCAGTTTTGGAGATGCTCTGATCCAGTCGTCTAGCCATCACAATGTGTGAAGTCACTCATATCCTTACGCTGGCCCATTTTTTCTGCTTTCAACACAAAATTCAAAATGTGCACTTGCTGTCTAATATTTCCCCCCCACTGCCAGGTTCTATCACAACGAGATAGTCAAAGTTATTCACTTCACCTCTCAGTGGTCTTAATGTTATGGCTAATCAGTGTCATTCAATGTGTCTTAAATTTGAAGCTGTGATTGATGTGAATGGGGATTTAAAATCTCAGTGGAACATCGTCCTCCCTCTTAAACCATTCCCGCTTTCCTCCAGCTCTTGTTGCTCCCTGTTCGCCTTCAGGCTGAGTGTAAACCTCGGTCTTCCTCTTGGACTTTTCCCTCCTCCACCTCTCTCATTCTGGCTGGCTGCAACTCCTCCTTCTCCTCCTCCTCCTCCTCCTCTCATTGCTCTGAGTGGAGCCCAGCCCCCTTTTACTTGTCTCAGCTGGAGCTCTCACAACACTCACACTCACACACTCAGGCTGTCCAGCAGTCTAGGAAACGTATCTATCATGACCAGGTATCATGACCCTGCCGGAGGACAACCTCCACGCTGAATCCCCCCACAACAACAGACGCCTTTTTCTCAACTGAACTTCAAGGCAACCTCTTTAAAAAACAGCATGAGGAATCTCTAAGGAAGTTTTGCTTCTTTTTTTCAACCTCACTATATTTGAATTGTCCTCAACCTCAGGGATTGTCACAGGAAATATGAGTGTGAAGAAGAAAAAGACTGGGCTGGTCATCAGCTGGCAGAAGTCATTCTCCCTCCTGGCTCCTTGGAGGAAAGGTACAGTTACCTTCTATCTTCTTCTGTGTCTTTCCATGGCAGTTAGTGGTTTCAATTTCTCCACCAGCTTCTAATTTGTGTCTCCTGTGAGATGAGATGCAGCAGTAGGCAGTCACAGGGTGTGTTTTGATTTACCTCTCTGATCTCTCTCTCTGATCAAGGCATCGGTCTCAGTAAGCAGAAGGATGAATAGCACTCTGCAGGCCTCTGTGATGACATTTTAATTGAGTAGACGAAGTGTGAAAAACCCTCAGAACTGATTTAGCTGTGGGTCTACAGGGAACCCTTTGATGGGAAGCAAATCTGTAGTTGGTTAATTAAGTGAGATTAGCAGCTCCATCATTTGACTCAGTCGCTTTAATAAGAGTTTAATTGGATTCATTTTTCTTTCTAAAGGGCAATAAACTTCCAGGAGGAACTTTTAAGACCCAATTCTTCATCTTCACTTGGCTGCTGATCATAAAACTTTTCATTTAGTTTTTTAACAATGTGATTTTAATGAAAATCAAAAGCTGTAAATACTGTGTGTGGTCTGGTTGAACTGACAAAACAGACATATAAAACTCATGTAGGCCTATACCTCCTCCTCCATGTGTCTACTGTAACAGGAGAGTAGTGTAATTTATTAATTGCAGCAGATTAGATAGATTTTAAAGTTGTATTCGTTGTTCTGGGCACTTGGAGGCAGCAGAACAAGCTGAAAGCTGATATATTATCACCTTATAAAGTTGTTATGGCTATAATGTGTTAGCAAATAATTAGTTACATACCCAGCCACAAGCAAAGTAACTCATTTGAAGTCCTGTTTGATCAATATTCACACTCCTCTAGACTCTTTCGCTGCTAAATGCTCCACTGTGTTCTGCCTGGTGTTGAGCAGGTAGTGCAGGGTGGGTTTATCAGAGCTTTTCCTCTGAAAACAGCTGCCTGCTGCTGGAAACAGGGTTGATGAGAATGCTGAGACTGAAACAAACATCACGTTTTCCGACTGGAAAACCAAAACAATTAGCTCAAAGTGGCTAAAAGCTATATAAAAACTGCAGACTTGTTGATAATTCTCTGTGGGTTTGTCATTGCGGGCAACGCCTTTCACACAGCCTGAACATGACAGCCATGACATCTAGTCATATGATCAATGCATACACATTTTACCATTTGGGGCAAAACAATGAGCTAAAAGAGGTTAAAGTGGGTAGAAATGGAGCAATTATGATTAAAAAAAGTTATTTTTATAAAACGGTCGCTATATCCTGAGAGTAGTACATGAAACAGTTAACCTGAAAATAATCATGTGCCTTTGTGTCCTCCGGTGCTCCTAACGGCATCTGCAAGATTTCACAGGCCGGAGGAAAACAAGCATTCTGAGCTGATTTGGAGGTTGTCGTCCAGCTTCCGTCTATGAGAGCCGGCTGTCAATCACTCGCAAACTCCGATCAAACGGTCAAACTAGGCAGCGCTGATCAAATATGAATCAATATTCTGTTACTTTAATGCCTATTTCTCTCCTCAAATGTTTTCAGAAACATCTTGTAGTGTACTGTTTAGCTGTAAAATGAGAAAGGTTGTGAGCCATGTTGAGATCAAGCTGAAGAAATACCAAGCACCGCCCACCAGCCGGAGCACAGCCAATAGCAATGCTCAATAGGAACGTTCTCTCTCTGAAATGACCTGTGATTGGCCAAAGTCTTCCGTCACGAGCTAGATTTTCTAAAGCCTGAAAACAGAGCCATGAGGAGGTGCAAAAGTCTAGTTTTCTCTCAGAACACTTGAATTACAATATGCAGGTTACAATATGAAGGTTATTATGGAATTTTTGCCCAATGATGCCAAAAACATACTGCCTACTGAAGCTTTAAAGAGCTCCAAAGAGCTGACGGGGGACAGCAGAGCTGATAATTCTCTCTGGTTTCCTCACTACGAGCAACCCCCTTTCACATTACACATTTGATCCATTACCAATGTAGAGCTTTAAGGGATGTAACTTCTATATTACAGCATGTGTCTGAAGAGTGATGATATATTCAGCTATGTCTGTGTTGAGTTTGTGAAAACTCTCTCTCGCTCCCAGACAAGCAACACTACACTACACTGAGTGTAGTGTACTGAGTACATCCCTCTTGCCTTTCTAATCTTGGCGTCAGGTTGCTTTGCATTCCACGCGCGAGCCTCGTTCAGATATCACCATAAGCTTATTTACAGTATGAGCCTCCACACCTGCCAAGCAGCAAATCCTCCGGGCGTCTTGTCGTGGGAGAGATGATAAATCTGCTCATTGTTGCAGCTGTGTGGGAGCCCCTCTCCGCTCTCTGCCTGACAGCAGTCACATTGCTCACCATGTTACTCAGAGTAGGAAGAAGAGGGGCCTTTGTTAACGTAATACTTACATTGTGGACAGTGTTGCTGTTTAGGTTCAGGAGGGAGCGGGGTATTGTCTGGGGGAGCCGTATGAGAATACACTGCCTTTCTCCAAACTGTAACATACATAACATCAAGATCGGATGTTCTTTGTTTCACGAGACTGCAGTAAAGTAAAGAAGAAACCAGGAACGTTTCAATAAATCTGCCCTCTCTGATCATCATTAGGTGACTCATACCTGAAATATGCAACGCTGAGGCAGATTCAGTGGATTTCTGTGGATTGTCAGACATTATTCAGAGATGAGTAAAGAAGTAAATATGTCATGTGTGACACATATGTGTCAGAAGAGTAGGGTTCCACCCACTGATTGTCAAGGAGGGTTGAGAGATTCACTCGACAAGGAGGCAGTTAAAGATGTTTGGTGCGTTTACTACGTCCTGTGGAACAGATGCAGATAGAAGCTTTTCGTAGCGATGTTTTAGACAGCACAGACTACAGATGAATAGTTGAAAGATTGCATTAGGAGATAACAATGGAAGAGAGCATGAATGGATATCACGGATGAGACAGAAAGCTACGGTTTTGATGACATATTTCACATCCTGCAACCGACTGAAAGTTCATCTTGACCTGGGAAACAGTAGTTGATTGCTCTACATTAAGACAAGCTCATAATTAAGAAACCGTATCAAATATTCTATTTCTTCCATCTGTCCTTTCTACTTTTCTTTTATTCTGTTCTTTTTTCCCATTCTTTCCTTCCTTCTTCAGCTGATATAAAATACCCAAAACTGGAAATACAAGATTCTCAGACTGCACGACTAAACTCTTTTCTTTGACATACTAGTGTTGACATGTACATTTTATGTACTGTTCTTATACATTGCTTGGATAACCTGCTGCTGCTGCACATTACTTTCCCAATTTGGGATCAATAAAGTACATCTATCTATCTATCTATCTATCTATCTATCTTGCTACTACTGGTTTAGCTTTCCTTCAGTACAATTTTGAATTCAGGACTTTGCTTGTAGTCAGGCCATTTGTTATATTGGATATGTTCACATCTGTGTTCTTGCGCCTATAAACCCTTGCATTTTTCAATATTTTTTTTCCACACCTAACCAAATTAAATAAACTGAACCAGTCTCAGTGTATTTCCCCAAATATGCTTGATGTGAAAGCACCTTGAAAGTGGGTATATACAGTATACGGGCCTCGTTGAGTCATGTGTCAAAAAAATGGGAGTAAATTGTCTGCTTAAACTCCTTCAGTATAATCCTGTATTTTAGAGTGATGGGAAGTCAAACTCTAAAATATCAGAGGAAATTAGTCGAAGGCGATTTGACTTGAGTTACAGTGCTCTTGCACATTCTTGCCTTATCTTAATGGTTTCCAAGTATGGTGACCCCCCCGTTAACTTTGATAAAGGGAAGGCGTCTTGGTATCATCCTTAAGGTTGATGACGCCACGGTCAAGAGAGAGGTGGAGAAAACAGAGTAGGCATCCAAGCTGGGCCATGTGTTGAGAGATGAGTGTACTGGTTTCATGGTGTGTACCACCTTATCACGCATCTGCTTAATGTCACTTGTTCAAGCTCCTAATAGAGCACCAGAACATGATGCTGCTTTGGACTCAGAGCCTATAAGTACCATCCATCCATCATCTGTAACCGCTTATCCCGTTCAGGGTCGCGGAGGGGGTGCTGGAGCCGACGCTCCCAAAACTAGCCACTCGTTGGCCCTTCTACTCAAAAACTCTTGACTGCAGCCCAGCACATCAGCGGTCAGACTTGACCACTGACCACCCAGAGTGCTAACAGCGGGCTGACACACCTATAACCCACCTGGGCTGTAAAAAATAACCGTCTTGTCCCAGCCTGTTTATGACCTTTTGTGCTCTGGATGTGAGAGGCCAACTGAGCCAACTGTTTAGCCCGAGGGCTTACACGTGCCTGCATGCGGTGCCTCAAAAAGCCTTCCGAAAATCTCAGAAAACCTCCTAAAATCTGTCAGGCAGCCGGACGGCACCCGTCTGCAGTTGCAGGTGAAGCCTATGTTTGTCTCTTAAAACATATTTATTTTATAGGGGTAACAGATTGCTTTGCAGAAAAAGCTTCTTTTGTGATAGGCTTCTTGTGATGTAATCCACAAACTCTCCGCTTCAAAGAAATATAGTTTCTCTATGAGAGCCGGCTGTCAATCACGCAAACTCCGACCAAGCGGTCAAACTAGGCAGCGCTGATCAAATATGAATCAATATTCTGTTACTGTAATGCCTATTTCTTTCCTCAAATGTTTTCAGAATCATCTTGTAGTGTACGGTTTAGCTGTAAAATGAGAAAGTTTGTGACCCAGCAGCCATGCTGAGATCAGCCAGAGCACAGCCAATAGGAACGCTCGCTCTCTGAAATGACCTGTGATTGGTCAAAGTCTCCCGTCACGGCCTAGATTTTCTAAAGCCTGAATACAGAGCCATGAGGAGGTGCAGAAGTCTAGTTTTCTCTCAGAACACTTGAATTACAATATGCTGAAAGGTTATTATGGGATTTTTGCCCAATGATGACAAAAATATACTGCCAAAAAAAATGGTTGCCTACTGAAGCTTTAAGGTCATGTAACACTTTGATGCACAATAAGTAAAAAGGCCATGGGCACTTATTTGCTTGGAAGCAAGATGTGTGTTTGCTCTACCTTGCATTCATTTGACGGAATTAATGAAGTAATTTGAGGGTACGAATGACTGATTTGTGGTATTTAGATGAGCTGAGACACCTCCACGGTGCTTTCTCAGATCTGGTGAATGGGAATCAGGCGAATATTCTGAGTATATGGGAACATTTTCTGTTTCACAACTGAGAACGCTACAATAAAAAAAGGCAAGAGTGAGCATGGCTCACATACCCCCGCTCACTTCTTGACCCCAAAGAAGGCTTTGCCCTTTTGGAAAAAATTCTAAAATGTTGGGCACCCTGGACTTCTAACCCCCCAAAGGCACAACTAGCCCACACTGTCAACCATCATACCAAATTTGAAGTTCTTAAGTTAAATAGTTTTCGAGTTCTACTCCAGAAACGAAATTGAAGATGAAAAAATCACAGCTTTTCGCCAAACTTTCAAAAATGTTGGGCACCCTGGACTTCTAACCCCCTTCAAGCCCTGGATGCAGGCTGAGTTTTCTCTCCAGCCCTCCAGGAAGCTTAGAGCTTTGTTCTAATGGTGTCCATCAAAGAGGGCAACAGGGCAATCCACTTACCACCTTTAGTCCTGAAAAACTCTGACTTTGTCAGGGACTCACTTAAATGACAATGCCTGGAATGTGAAATGAATATGATAGGAAACGGCTGAAGGACGTTTTCAGACAGAAAAGAGGCTTAAGGATGAATCCGGAGTGGTGGTGGGGTGGGGGGGGGGACTGTCTGTAATCATATGTTTGGGGATCTTAGTTGAGCACAAAGACTGGAAATAGGCTGAGTCAGCCCGTGTAGACAATTACAGGATAGAATATGTGTTTGTGTTGTTTGGGAGGGGATGAGGACAGCTGGTTTCCGGAGGCCGACACCTGTCCGGCTGACGGTGGTTATGTAGAGAGGATTGTAGGGAAGGAATGGGATTGTATCACAATAGCAAGAAGTCAGATTTCACAGCTGAGTCGGCGGGATGACTTCAGCGTGTAATTAAAGTCAGCTCGCTCTCCTTCTTGTTGTCTGCTGGTGATTCACAGAAACAGACTAGAAAAACTACACAAGAAAACGATAATAGAGGTGGCAAGAAACAGTCGTTTGTTAGTCTGCTTGTACCAGAATATATAAGTCATTTAATGATTTCAGAGCTTTCACATTCTCATCTGATGGTTTTTTTTTTTTCAATTTCCACATTCCTGGTTTCTTATTCAGTCACTGAGAATAGATCAGCTTCCTCTGTTAATTGAGAAAAGATGATTTGGACACAGAGACACCACAGATGACTTCTACACAGCCGCAGCTTATACAGACCAGCAGTATCCCCATGAATTATGTTCACAATGGACCATTCTGCACCAGCGGCGGCTGGTGACTCAAAAAACTGGGGAGGAGAGGAGGAAAACCAACCCACGGCATCATGTTATTGTACACTAGTTGGCTACTCATCTCTACTTTCTTTCTTTATTAAACAAAAGAACATAATTCAGTATACAGGGGATAGTAGCCAAACAGAACAATAACAAAAGAGCCAGGGGTAGGCTACATTACACTAGACAAAAATATTATAAAACATACAAATATTAAGGGTCTTGTAGCCAAATAGAAAGTGGTTTCACATATTTATCGAATTATTTATTTTCAGACTTGGTGTGAAAAGGCCTATTGTCTTGTTTTGTTTTTAACCGTTACCGCAATCTTTCCCAAACCTAACACCTGAATGAAGCAGCTGTACATATTCTGGCAGGGTTTACCTGCTTGTTAGTACATGTTCAACAGCTGTGAGGAAGAAAGGCATCTGTAGTGCAGTAGTTTCATTGACGTTTGCTCATCCCTCACAGTCAGAAAATCTATTGATGACAGCTTTTCTGCTGTCTGTGATCCATGATGGGAGCAAGGATGGATCACTCACTGCCCGGGGGCCTCAATCTCAACTGGCCTGAGGGTAAAGTCACAGACAATCATAAAAACAGAAATGTGTGTGTAAGTGACTCCCTAGAATCTCAGTATATAAATGACGCCACGGTGATAAGTCAGGAGTTTTGTCTGGGTCTCTTCACACTTCCTCTACCAGACTTGAGCTCATGAGGTTTATATAGCAGCTTGCTGTTTTCTTGAACAAAGAAGATATGAAATAAAGAAATACTAAGGCTGTGGACTTTACTTGATGTGGACTTTACTTGCAGACTACATGCAAGATATAGTTTTGTACTGTAATCACATCTTGGGCCCTTAACCTTTGTTATGATTTAAGCAATCCCAACTCCCTAAATTATATAATTATATGCTATTAAATGGTTTTTCCAAATCCATTTGAAGGAATCCTGATTGCTGTCTGGATTACGTTCATTGGCAATGATTTTCCCAGTCTACAATTTGTGATGTTCTTATACAAAGACCAGGGCTTGGACACCGGAGACCCGAATTCGTGTCTTGCGTCCCATGTGTAGTTTTGCTGTGCTCACACCAAATTTATTCACGCAAGTTTGACCGCAGGATCATTTGTGTTTAGACGCTCCCTTCGTGGAGATACCAACTACGTTTCATCAATCATGGCTGAAATAACCGCTGTTTCTGCTTTGTATACATGTTGTTGAAGTCCCAGATACGTCGGAAAACCAAACGCTGCTGTGTCGTGGTTTTTAACATTGTCTGGAGATGCATGCAGCTCGGTGAAATTCACTGTACTGTATCTAGCAAGTCACACGTCGGCTGAATTAATCTGGTTTACTACAGCGGTATGAACCCTAAATTAAGGTATAATGCTCAACGCTTCTTTGCATTGACTTTGTATGTAGTTTGCTTCGTGTTTGGTGTGAACACGGCAGTAGGATTAGGTTTTGGCTAGTTTGGTCAGAGCAGCATTGTGGTTTTGGTTAAATATAGACTTTTAACTATTCCTCAGCTCTTAGCAAAGTGTAAAAGCCCAGCTTCTGACACTGTAAGTATTTTTTATTAAATGCTGTAGTAAGATATTGCTGCATTACTTCTTGACAGTATTCAGGTTGATTTATTGACCTCAAGGCCTTGAGCACAATTACATGTAGTGTATAGATTACTTTGAAAATACCAAACATATCTGAGTAAAGCTGTTTATTTTCTGTCCACGCCTTCCTGCAGTACATGCCAGTTACTGTTACATGTTATCACTGCTGCTGCTGCTCCACGACCTTCTTAATCCCTCTATCTCCAGGCTGTGTGTGAACCACAGCAGCTCTCCTGACACACTGATTACACAACTGGCTGGATGCTGTCTTCAGACAGCCAATTATGAGATTATCAGGAGCTGCTGCTGGAGACGCTGGACAGGGGCGTTAAGTCTTTCTATCTCCCCTCAGGGTTTACAGTCCTGTCAACATGTTTAAATGATGTCTTCAATGTGACAGTACAGTTAAACTTTGAGAGGCGTCATCTTTAGTTACTTTCATTCATAGTGGTGATGTAGTTGTACTTAAATTAGTTGCACCTGCTATTTTAGTCTATTAGTTTGCACCTTAAAGCAAGTGATTTAAAGCCATACATACTGTGTCTGCAAATCCAAAAGTTAAAATTCATATCAATGAATTGGTTATCTGCTAAAATCTAAAGAAACAACAAAGACTGCTTTTCAACACATAAACGTGTTTTCATCTGATCTTGTAAAGTTATTGCTAACTTGCTTAGCTATATGGTATATTACTGGAGCCTGTTTTCCCAAATGATGTCAGTCAGGAATATGGCTAAATGTTGTTGAAATAACAGTAACGTTTCCCAAGATTACTTGCCAATTGTCTGTTAGCAAGCTACTTAGCTTCATTGCCATCTGGCCATCAAGAGATGTGTACCATTGTCACATTTCACTGACTGTAAATCATTCTCAGCCCCAGTTGCCAGAAAAAATGTTGGCAGTGTACGTTTCTGCAAACCACTGGATACGTTGAATGTCGACGTTTCTAAACCAAAAATAAGTTTCATATCAGCCTCGTATCATGCTTGCAGAAATGCACAATGACTGTGGTTAATGTTGTGATCGGTTAGGTTTAGGCAACACAACTACTTGGTTAAGGTTAGAAAAAAGATCATTGTTTGTGTTAAAATAATAATGTAACAACATAACGTAACGATGTAAAGCCTCGTCCACAACAGGAACCTCAGGAGCGCGTGGCGGCTGCGTTACCTGTTGTTTTTTATTTCGGCGTCCGTGTTAACAGGTTAGAGCAGCCACACTGCCGGCGTGAGACGCGCGTCTTGTCTATTTTTGACGTGAGCGGCGCGCGGTTCACAGCAACAACAGACATTGAAAGTGATCTATTGACTGTATATTGACATCATATCAGCAACATTACTACAGTTTCAATGTCTGTATCTGTGAAAAAAAGTAAAGACTTATTTTAAATCAACACTACTAGCTTTCATTTCAAAATAAAATCCCTCAAGCGTTTTTTTCTGTGGACAGAATTCCTTCATTTGTTAACACATGGCTTTTATTCTGAAATATGTGCAGGACAGTGTTGTACACCCGACGCGTTAATCATGCAGCCACCACGCGCTGTTCATGCGGGCTGTCTGGCTGGGCCGTAACATAACAAGCCTGACAGCGTAACTAAAATAAACAACGACCGCCCTTAGCGGATTTTCTTATATATCGTTAGGCAACAAGCGTAACAACGATACGTAACAAGCGTAAACTCACCGTGTACTTTTGCTTTCACACAGGACACGAGCAGACCCAATCCACCACATCTTTAGTGGACTTTCTTGCTCTTTATACTCGTTATTATGCCACCTTTCAATAACAGTCGCTCCATACACTACATCACTTGCTCTGCCCGAATGCAAAAACGTCCACGTTAAAAAAACAAACATTAAACATCCACATTTAATGTTACAGAAACTACATGCCAGTGTTTTTTTTCCTGGCGACTGGGCTGACCATTCTGCCTGTCTTTTGTTGAGCAGTTTATACTCCAATAGAGGAACTTTATATTAAACTGGATGTTGCAACATAGATATGATATTAGCTTACTCAATTTTAGAGCTCAAAAAAAAAGAAGAGAAAAAGATCTGATAACGATATATTGGCAGATTTTTACATCACCATATTACAATTAACAGTTTGCAGTTGGTGAAAATTAGCATGTTAAAGTTCTCCACAGTTGAACTCTATAGAAATATCTGTAGAAATAAGTTTCTAGCAGAAGAGTTCTGGAGAAAAACAGCAGGAATCTAAGCAAAAGGTTTTTATGAATGAATAATGCAACAGCTTCTTTATCTTTATCTATTCCTCCGTCAGCTGGAAGCATTTTGCATTTCAGGACTATTGTTTGCATTGCTGGTCACTCTAGATCCTTTTACATCACACTCCGGCTTTGAGTGGCTTCAGCGGTGTTGCACAAGAGACAGTAAACACTGATTCAGGCTACCATGGACATAAACACACAATGGGCTTCAGCCAGTACAGTGAGGTCATTGGAAAAGACAATAAGCCTCAGTGGTGACCTGCTGAAGCGACAATGGAAATAGCTGTATGCATTCTTCTATTTTTTCCCCAGCATTCGGCAAAAACAGGAAATGAGTTTTCTAGTCCACACAGAAGAGAGTTTGTTTTGGGAGTCAACAGCTTAAAATTGAGACATCTAAAAAGAAAATTCTGCATGTGGCATAAGCAGATTAATAGAATAGAAATTTTAATATAAACGTTATAGACATTCATAGTAAGCAAAGAAAATATATACAGGGCATCATCTCTGCCTTGATGAGGCCACAATTTGATTCAGTTGGAGCGTCAAGAGAGTGGAAATTCTATGTTTGTATGCGCTGCAAAGCATATGTAGGGAATACAATGTGTGCTATAATCCAGTGATTAACTATCACATCTAATGATGGCTTTTCAGTAATTGCTGTGAATATTCCAACAAGTTCTCCAATTTACAGTTTTTCTCAATCACTTTGGCTCATTTTTCGAAATAGCCTTAACTGTGTCTTTTATCGAAACTGTTGTCACAACTGTTTGATGGGACATCACAACTATATTGCATGTTTGCAAAAGGTAGTAACTCAGCCAAAACACTTCATTCATGTTAGTGTCAGTCAGTAAACTGGCCAACGGTACCAAAATGACAAGTTGTTTTGTCATCATGTGAACCGTACTGGTACGACATTCAAACCCTGGAAATGTTTCTAATATACGAATCTCTGTTTTGTTCTACTTTTTGTTGACACTGACTGCTTACTGTACTATACCAGAATTTGTCTAGCTGAATGCTGTTGTGTATCACACTGAGCTTTTAGATTTTCATTTCAACAGTAGGTCAAATACAGGATATACACATTTGTATGTACTGTATACAGTACATTTATTTGTGTAGCAATGTGTTACGTGTACTGTAAAGTCGTATACAGTGAACAATGAAAACAATGAAAAACCTGCAGTAGTTCAGTTCAAAAACGACAAATTGTACCTCCTCGCCATAGAAATTTATGAAATATACATCTATGTCTGACAGATTTTGATAATTGAACGAATCATTTTGCATAATTTTGATCAGCAAGACGTGTGCAAGTAGTTATTGTACTGACTTTTTTGCACACGTCTCAAACACGTGCAATTTGCTTGAATGAATGAGAAATTCAAAAAGTAGACCAAGGTTCTGCTGGGTTCCAAGCTTGCTTAACTGTTATTGGAGCATAGAGCAAACAGGGGTGGGACTTAGGAAGGGTCAATTCACATGGCTACCAGAGGTCTTTGTCAGGTAAATGTGTCATATTATCGCGTTTGATTGATGAACCCATGCTATTGATTTAGGAGGAGAGTGATACATTATTTCATGATGTGCACATCCATTATTCGTTGTGGTCATTTGTTATTTGAATAGTTTGAGCTTTAGATTCTGACCGTACATAAGCACTGTATGAAAACAGGGAAAGTGCACTTTACTCTGTTTTTTAAGTAAAAAAAAATCTCTTTGTTTTTGTGTTGCACCACAGTGGGAAAACACAGACCTTGTTTAGCAAGGGAAGAGACCTGGTTCACAGCCTTTAGAAGCTGATATGGCACTACCAAACACTGTAGTATTAGTGCTTTAATTGGCAGAGCTGCTCCTCTTCAACAACACGGTAATAAAAACAGTGGTGTTTTTCTAGGAACTACGGGTGTGTGGCTATTTCGTTGAGTGATTGACTCGTATTAATCAAATTTAAAGATATTTCACATTTTGAGATTTTCAGTTGTGCCGAGTTACAATCAAAATTTAAAACCCCTCCAATCAGTTCCAATCAGCTAACATCCTATTTCTAGCTAATTGCTTGTTAAATCATTCATCATTCAGTGGAGGCCTCCACCCTTCATAATCACAACATCCCCTCTGAATCATCTGATTGTCCACATTCACACTGCATTTGCTACTTTTGCTTTGCTGTGTGTATTATCAGTAAACCAAAGAGTTCCACTTCCATTCAGATTCTCACAATATGCTTTGGAAAAAAATTCCCCTCCAAGGACTCCCTCCTCCAGAGTTCCCCTCAGAGAGGATAAAAGCGTCGGATTTACCACTTCAAAGAACTCTTAATCTCATATTTGCCTCAGCAAAATCTCCAATTTACCCTGCAGGAAGTTGCCCAACCTCCATTATGGATAAGGGGTGATATAGCACTCTGGAATTATATTCTTCCAAAGATGCTGCTTAGCTGCAGTATCAAACTATAAAAATATAACAAACCCTAAAGTCAAGCAGGGCCCCCGCATTTTCCGAGGGAATTCTTTTTGTCTTTTTTCTTAAAATTCAAAGGTTAGAAGGTAGGAAAAAAGACATATCAAATTGCCCACAGTGAGAAAGAGGAGAGGACACATATGACTGCTCCCTGTAATGGTCTTAACTGGGGCTTCAGATCAAAGTTGGACAGGTGGGACACATTGTGTGGGTCCTGTGGTATTTGAGTTAAAGAATGCAGGATTAAATAAACACCAGTCTTCAAGGGTTCAGTCTTTTTGATGGTGCATGTGGTCCATACATAGTCAAAAGTCTGGATACAGTCCAGAATTAACCAGTTGACAGAATGGTTGAAATACCTGCGCTTCTACAGTCTTTCATTTTGTTCTTAAAAGCCATTAAAATTAATTATAGTACATCCAACAAGTTCTCATCCCAACTCCTCACATACGCTTTGTCAGACCACTCGGCGTCACTTTTCTGTCGCAGTAAACACGTGCTCAGTGTTGTGAATTAAACAAAAACACTTGCGTAGGTTCAAGGCAACAAAACCAACATGGTTGGGCTTAAAAGTACCACGTTTGTACAGTGAAAATGTGACTTGGTGTTGTGAACACGGGACACAAACGATCGGCTGCCTTGTGCGGCGGTATCACACGCGATGGCCGTGACAAAGCATTGGTATTTGATGCTCTGCAGGTATTATATAATTTGATTATGGGTGAAATACCTTAGGTCAAGCAAATCCACTCTCTGGCAGCCCTAAGCTACACTTTGGCTTAACCTCAAGTATTTCAAGGCCTTTTGTTTCCTTTGAGGCATATCAGAGACATTTCAGGCTGTGTGAAAACTGGAGGGCCATGTATGCAGATGGGGGACACTGTTCTCTCAAGAAAAACAGCAGCATCAGTCGTTTCACTGAAGGCCCAATAACTCAGGACCTCTAGCAGTCGTAGGGTCAACAGAACATGGGACTTTGACATGGGAGAACACTGTTCGTTTCATGTTTTATACCGACAGTCAACGTTGGTTTATTTTGACTGACCACAATTGTTTCCAAATCTTAACCAAGTACATATTTTTGCGTTGATCCCGACTGACATTACTGTCTTTAAGAGGCTGTAGTGGGTTCAGTCTTAAAGCTAGAGTGACGATAGTGGTGCGGTATATGAAACTAGACGACATGTCATGTTAGCTTGTCAAGAAGGAGGCTAAATAACACTCCAAAGTTAGGCTAAATTGTAGTGAGGGAAAAACTGGCATGGTCATTTTCAAAGGGATCCCATGACCACTGCCCTAAAGATATGTGAATGAAAATGGGTTCTATGGGTACCCACGAGTCTCCCCTTTTACCGACATGCCCACTTTATGATAATCACATGCAGTTTGGGGCAAAAACCATGCAGTTTTATGCATGCTTTAGTGTGTTTGAATATTTCTGCATACTGGGGTCCCTAGACAGTTTAGGAATTACATAAATGTGTGTGTTCCTCAAGGTCTTGGTGTCTGAATGTGGTATTTTGGAGGGATTATTTGATCAATTCTCGAGTGGTAAAAAAATGGTTAAATTAAGCACCAAATCTGTGCAACAAATGGTATCAACACAAACATTACTGCAACAGCTTATGAGACATAATAGATCTTTGGGATGACCATCATATACTTCTATCATAATGTTCTAAACCCTTATACACTTTCACAATTCATTTTAACGAATTAATGAATGAGTTAATTCATTAATTAATTAATGTTTATTTCTGATTTATGACTAGAACTTGACACACTGTGCTGAGCTGCATCTCAAATTAATCTTCAGATTCCCAGCTTTCTTAAACGTGGGTATGTGGGTCTCCTAGGGTTAACCAATATGATGCATATCCCTATAACCTTAATCAAGTAGTTATTTCAATAAATCTGTATTTCTTTGTCTGTTTAATAGTGAAAGGAGAGAGAGATCCAGTGCTGGACAGTGAGGTTGTCCTGACCAAAATGAAGCTCTTCAACAACTTCCACGAGAAGCTCCTGATGGCCGACGACTCGGCGTCCACCATCTCCACGGTGTCGGTTTCCGAGCAGGACATCTCAGACCCCATCAAAGCCTCTGAGGAGAATTCCAATCTTGACGACAAGTCCGGACAACCTCGGACGGAGTCTGGCTCAGACTACCTTTCTGCCATTTTCTCAGACTCTCAGTTGACGAGGTTGTACAAGTTTGAGTCGGAGGACTCTGGAGTGGAGCTGCCCAGCGGAGCGAACTCTCCATCCACCCCGACAGGCTCTGAGCAGAGCTTCATGGTCCACAGTCGGGAGTCCTCCTGCAACTCCTGCAACCTAAACTCTGACTCTACCACTCTCCCTGATAAACTAGTCACATATGCACAGAGCTCTGAGATTACAGAAGCAGAGGACTCGGTGGATAGTAGTCTGACGAGTAAAGCAGTGGATACTCGGGACGATGTGTCCATACACTCTGAGGAGCTGAGTTCAGCTGTGAGAGTGGAACTGCACATAGATGAGGACATGGATAGGGTCCAGTGTGGGGCTTTAGGAATCAGCCCTGAGGGAGATGAAGAGATGTGTGGACAGCTCAAGGAGGAGACCTGCTTAGGAGGATCCTGCGATGACGTGACGGGCAATGACTTTGAGCCGGAGCCTATAAGGAGGAGCGCCACCAGTGACAGCCTGGAGGAGTACATGGATGAATGCTGCAGATTTAGTGAGGTAAGAACTTCATGTCCAAACATCCACAGATCCATCCATCCATATCCTGCCCTTTATATGGTTGTAGGCTAAGCAGGCTAAGCGAGGTATCCCAGATTTCTCCCTATAGCCACATCCGACAGCTCTTCCTTGAGGACCTTCCTTCCTTGTTCCGAGGCCAGATGGGATAGGCTATATAACCCCTCCGGCAAGTTCTGAGTCCACCCTGGGGTCTCCTTCTTGTCTATAAATGTTTACTCCAAACATTTTATACTGTACATCCAATGTCACACATGATACTTTAAATGTACAGATTGAATGTGAAGCAAATTGTTGCTTCATTTGGGTGAATTTGGCAGCTGGATTGTTTGCGCAGTCCCTTCTTATTGTACATAACAAACTTACTTATTTAAACCCAAACCACGATCTTTTCCTAAACCTAACCAACTAAACCTAAAAACAACGCACGGAGAGACATTTTGGAGAGCACACCAACTGCGCGCACAGCAACAGCTGTCGATTTTGCGACTATTTTATTTTTATTTTTGCTTTTCAAAACGGGCATCGAAGCGCCGTTCACTTATTCTGGAAAGTGAAGATGAAGGAGAATCAGGAGCAGATGAAGAGATGGCTTGTCAAGAGGAATTGATCCAGCTGATGTAAGTGGCTTACATTTATTTTCAGTATATTTGAAAAAAAAATTAAAATATATACATGAATAGTTTTTTTTACATTTGTACATTTGGTGATCATTTGGGCAGAGAAGGTGTTTTATGATTTTATTCAAGGTATCAGGTGATAATCCAGACACTGTAGCTATCAAGCAATCTCATATGTCCTCATATACTGTGTGAGATGTGAAATACAAAAATACTTACTGGGCTTATATGATCTGATATTTCAAACCTTCAATATTTCTAATGATTTTTATTTGTTTTATAGTGATGATGAGCAACAGGCTGCTGAAGAGCCTGAAGAGCGTCCTCTCCAGCAACAGACAAGGAGCTTTGAATACATTTCTGAGATTAAATTATTTTTTTCTCTTGTCTTTATGGTAATTTGAATTATTTATACATTCATGTGACATCACTGCAGCTTACATATGCTGGTACCCCAGTTTGTCCTGAAATTAGTCATGAGTGTGCATTACAGTGTTGAGATTCTATCTTAATTATTACAAAAGGAAACCATGTGGACCAAAAATAGCAACAAAAAAAAATGGCGTAGACCCCAGAGGGTTAATACAATCCCTTAGATTTGCTTATTGAAGAAATATGGCAAAGATATGAAGTGAGAAGGATATTTTACAGTTGAAAAATAACCTTTTGCATTCATGTATGTGGTGTGCTTCCAAAATTGTTGAATAAAGACAATTATGGTTCCTCCCTTTTGGATGAGCAACAAAGATATTTCATGTCCTCTGTCATTATCTATAATTTTAAACTCTTTCCCTCTACGTCACCATGGCAACTGAAATAAGGTTCACCGAGTCATACATTTTCTAGAGTGCATTTATAGGTATGATTTTCGCACGGAGATCCTTTGATTATCAGATATTGTTTTTAACTTATAGCTGAACAAAAGAATGTAAAAAGCACTGCTGTCGTACCTGTGCTTTGACCTATTCCTTTGCCAGGGACCTGACAAAAAAGTACACATTCATAAGGACCTGCAGGGGCATGTTTCATACATGTTACGGGAAAAAAGAGTTATTTTTCTTGTTCAAATCCAGAACAAAGTGAGCTCTACATAGAGAGCACCTGACAGCTGTGGAAGAGTCATAATAATCAGCTGTTTGATGTTCCTGAACACATCACAGTCAGGCCTTGAGACTGTCTTTCATTGCTGGCAGCTATTAGAGTGAGAAACTAATACAGCCCAGAGATTTCCATTTGTATCTGCTGTTTCTGACAGGAGAGGAACAAATTGTGCAAATGATAGTAACAAAAGGTTTAAAGCACTTTATAAGTCGCAATGTTGTTTCCCAAAAGAGAATCAAAAAGTAAATTAATTATTAGTGTTAGTAACATTTTTATTGACATTTTTACCAGGCTGAGGTACTGAAAACGCTACTACTTTGAGATACCATTATCAATATTTTTGAATTTTAAAATGTCCAAATCAGTACAATAGCCTACTATGCAGTGCATAATATTGGCTATGTCAATATATAGCTTGGGCTCTATTATCTGTGTTCTAACAGGAGTCTCTAGCTACGCTAGCGGCTCTGTAAAGCTTCAGTTCTGTTTTCCACAAGGACGGCCAGACATGAGCTGACATGGAATCGTGACAAGGAAACGTTTGGATCTTTATACTCCGTGCGGGTTTCTCCTCGCGGCAAACCAACATTCTCAAAGCACCTCAAAGTTCTCCATTTTCTCCGCCCATCTTTGGCTTGCATGTTAGCATGCTGTCATTTAGTAATTAGTACAGACAAAGTACAGCTGAGCCTGATGGAAATGTCATTAGTTTTGCAGGTATTTGGTCATAAACTGAAGTATTTGACACATCAAAATGATATAACCTGATGATGGCCCCTTGGTAAATAGTCAAGGGATCATCCTGAGGGGAACAAGAATGTCTATACCAAATTTCATGGCAATCCATCCAGTAGTCGTCCACCACATCCTCCCTGTCTCATCCTCAAAGATCTGTCAAAACAATGCCGAGCTCAAAGGCCATTTCGAAGACAAGGTTTTTATTATTGCCGGCATATCGGGCAAACCATAACACGAGAGCCGCAAGGTGGGGAGGGCATGCGTTACAGTGCGCGGCAGCTTTTTCATGGACTCATGTCACGCAGCACCTGTTCATCTGTGCAGAGGGACTGGAGATTTTTCTAGCGATACTGTCGCTGACCACCTGCCCCTCTCTCATCTGAACCCCCTCCAGTTCTCCAGGCCTAGAGCTTGGCGGCCTACCTGGACACATCAAATAGGTGTCAAATATCTCAAATTACTCACATATTTACCCAGATAAAGGCTCTTTGATAGGTCCCCGGAGCCCCTGTGGGGTAATGGCGTGTGGCGGTGGCTTTTAGGGGCCTCAGCATGACGGTAGGGGTACATTGCTGACAGGCAGTAAAGGTGGTGTGGCCCCCACGGTCATCATCGTCACTTGTCACCAAAGTTAATAATGTAATTCCTTTCCCCTGCTAAATGGGACTCTGTAGTCCGCGGCAGAGGGATATGGGATTTTTCTTGCCTCAAATATGTGAACATTAAGGACTTTCTCTGTGCTCACCCACCTACCTTTTCTCTTCTACTCTGTTCCTCCGTCTGTCGTTAAATACAACAAGAATGGATTCTATAATCTCTTAAAGTTAAAGTCTTAATGGTCAGATGTTGGAGATATCATTGAGTACACAGCTGTCATAGTTCCAAGTAACCGTAATCATATGGACTGTTTATCTGCATGTCTGATCTCACACTTGGTATCAGTGCTAGTGTGAAATGTAATTAATGAAGCCTGAATCCTGAATCCACACGCCATTTACTTGAATTCCTCAGCTGCACAACATTAGACAGTGTCTATCAGGTTATTACACCTGATAAACACTCAAAGGGGCGAATTCACAAAAGGATTACGCGACTTTTGCGGCCGCTAAACCTGCACAAATAGGACAAAAGCCAACCGTGTAATTTAATGGTTGTCACCTGCAAAGGGTAAAATGCACCGCTAACGGCACTGTGCTCCTGTGCCATTTGCATGTAATTAAATTAGTCAATGTAAAGACATTTGGCACTAAATTGTCCCCTTTCTATGCAAATGAGCCTCACTGCAAAAACAATCCAATCGCAAAGATCGGCGCTGATAGCCACCCGCAGTTACAGTGAAATTATTAGCATATGGACGAGTGGACGAGATTGGAGCAAATATGATTTTATAGAAGCCTATCTGAGATCTGCTGTCCATCTGCTGTCTATGAGAAACGGCTGTCAATCACTTTGCGAACTCCGACCAAAAGGTCAAACTAGGCAGTGCTAATGAAATATGAATCAATATTCTGTTACGTTAATGTCTATTTCTCTCCTCAAATGTTTTCAAAATCATCTTGTGATGCACGGTTTAGCTGTAAAATGAGAAAGTTTTACAAAGCCAAAAGTTAGGTGCCAACACTTGGACAGAAGGACAGCTCCAGCACATAGTGTCCTCCGGTTCCTGCCTGTCTGCTTTGAAAGATATACTGCAGGGAAGTGAGGCAGAAACACTATCTGCGTGTTGAAAAGACAGAGGTCTGGCCAGGAGAAGCAGCGTACGTGCTCTGCTCGTACCTTCCTCCCTATCTGGATGCTCCGCACATCTGGCGCTTCATTCCTTTCCAACACTGTCATGTTTAGGAAAGTATTTTGGATGCAGCAAAGATAATGGAAAGTGAGGGTCAGAGAAGGCCTCGGGTTTCCACGGTGATCTTCGATGTTATTGTCTTATCATGCTCTTACTTTAAATGTGAAAGAGGGAAAAATTAAATCATACAACCAGATATTGCCTAATTTTAACCAATAACTAGGCTAGTCCTAGCAACCACCATAGTAACATTACATTTATCCCACATAAAAGGTCCCATATTGTAAAAAGTGAGATTTTGATGTATTTTATATTATAAAGCAGGTTTAAATTATATATAAATACTGTGAAAGTATCAAAATACTCAATCCATGGAGAAATACACACAGCCCATATTCAGAAATTGTGCTTTTGAAACAAGCCGTTAGGATTTCTGTCCATTTGTGATGTCACAAATCTACAATATTTAGACAATTTTACAGTTTTAAATGTAAACATACTAAATGTGTCCCAGTTTATTTCCTGTTGCAGTGTATGTGAATGACATCAGCTGACAGGATGTAAACATGGACCCAAGCTGTTTCCTAGCAACCCAATTCCGTTGCCATTCCATTGAAATGCACTAAAACGGAGTGTTTCTGACAGAGGGTGAATACATGTATATTCAGACAGACAGTATGAGAAAAATAATGTGTTTTTTGAACATTAAAGCATATAAACATGTTCTAGTAGAAACCCAAAATACAAGTATGAACCTGAAAATGAGCACGATATGTCCCCTTGAACACAGAAAGAGTCTCTTTAGCCATACAGAGGAAAAGTCATCAAAATAAAAGAATGTGTTTCCAACAAAGTTCTTCAGTGCTATGGTTTTACGGTTGTGATATTATAGGCTACATGAATAACTTGACTGGCTCACAGCAGTATATTTCTTGTAAAGGTCCTAGTGGAACCATTTGAATGTGGTTCTACAGGTCATTTATGAGTTTTAGCCACACTAGAAATCTGTTTCTAGCTACTGTGTAGCTCTGGCTCACTATCAGTTGGTTGGTCCACCACCTTGGATAAGACTGAAACATCTTAACAAATATTTACATTGATACAGATATTATATGCAACCTGACCCGCCAGATGGTTTGTTCCACAGAACCATCTGAGAAGCCGTCATTGGAAACTGTTTGGAAAAGGGCAGGCACTTTCAAAAAATACTTGGCAGGTGATTGGATGAACCATCTGTCAATCAAACTCTTACTGAAGCCAGTCGGGAGAAGAACAGAAACATCTTTTACATCGAGAAAAGGCTTCAGTGCCGTTCTTTGCTCTTCTTTCAATGAAGAAATACTCTCCAGTTCTGATAGAACTGATGCCATTGCAGCATCTACGCTAACCTCTTCATCATTGTTGTTTAGAACTCCTTGTCGCATCACACACACCTAAACCACCAAGCTCGTACGCAGCTGCCAGTATCTGCTCACAGGACACTGTAAAACTAATGACATTCCCATCAGCCTCAGCTGTAGTTTATCACCTCACTTGTGATCGTGAGCTTTGTGTAGTGACAGAAATAACAAGATTGCAGATACAAACGGTCATTATGAGGGTTTTTTTTGGGTGATGAGCTCAGACATGGAGGAGATGGGGATGGTGCTTCCAGTGGAATCGCTGCTTCTTTGAGTCAAAAGGAGACGGTTGAGGTGGCTATGGCATTATTCCCCCAGAACTCCTGTGCGTCTCCCTGTGAAGGTATTTCCATGCATGTCCAGAAGAGACCCCTGAGTTGACTTGCCATGACTTACTGGACAGTTTACATATCTGCCCTGGGATTGTCTTGGGATAGAGTGGAAATGATGTCTTGACTTCCTTGCTTAGACCTGCTGTAACCAAGTCTTGGACATTACCTGCTAATCTTCAGCATGATATCACTGTCATTGTGAGCATGTTAACGTGCCTAAGTACAGCTTCAGAGAGCTGCAAGCATAGCTGCTGCCTCTTCTTAAAGTTGGTAGAGTAGAATTCAAAGTCATTTTCTGGAATTTCGTGAAACGCTGTGATGTATATGAATCCATCAGACTAACCTTTTGAATAATGAAAACAGTGTAGATCGTCCACGTGTACTACAGGGTGTTTTTTTTACTTCCTGGTTTCTTTTACTTCTTGCCAATTCTTAGTTTATTTCTTATCAGTGAGCAGAGTACACATCAGTGTGGGCCGACGCGGACCCTATAGTAGCATGAATGGAACCACGTGCACATCCACTCGACTGCAGCTGTCCGTGGACACGTAACGTATGTCCGAGGCTTTTTTCCCAATCCCATTTCTTCCGGTTTCTACTCAGACTACATTTTTCAGTGTTTAGATTATGATATTTAGGCTTCAGACATCCTTTAGCTGCAGCATAATGACCCTCAGATTCAAATAAATAACGTCTAAATAGCTCTTTTCCAATCAAAAGGTCTGACGTCAGCTACTAATGTCCACCTCAGGCAATATTGGATCCAGTGTTGCATGCAACACAAGCACATAGGCCTACTCTAGTATTATCCAAACTTCACTTGTCAAGACATGTAGCTTTTCACATCCTTGTGACCTCAGTCAGCTCCGTGTGTGAGACATTATCGGCCCTCGATGGCAGCAACTCAGAGGAAGTGCAGCAGGGTGTGTCTGTGTGTGTGTGTGTGTGTGTGTGTGTGTTTGTTTGCATGTGCTTGCCCATTTTAAAATGTGTCTGCGCACGCAAAAGAGGGCATTCCCAAATCTCACTCTCTCTTCCCGTCCGTGGATCACTCATTGGTCTCTGTGGGGCCGTGGATAAGATCTGCCCCAGCCCCGATAACGTGCCTGTCTCAGCCAGAACGGCCTCCGGTTACAGACCCTCCCCCTCATCAACAACTACCCTGGAGGATGTGAGGGTCATCTCCTGGAAGGAATACCCTTCCTTATCTTAATTAGTCGCATTCGTCTGGTAGCTCGCAGTAAAGAGGCTCTGTGGAGTCACACAGATGAGGAAATCCAACGGATATATATTACATTAACCCTTTGAACCCGATTGGTGCATTTTGTTTTTTTGACCAAAATGGAAGGGGTTGATGAGAGCAGAGAAAGTGAACCAAAACAGTGAAGTTGTGGGTTGTAAAAGATGCAAAATGCTCGGTAGAGTTTTCTTACACAGTAATTTGACCCAATGTTAATGTAAAAATATTGATGAGTAGGAATATCCTACAATGACATCACTGAGTCCATCCACCTCTTCAGGGGAACCAAAGCAAGTCCCTATTACCATCCTTTCAGATCCAACTCCGTTCAAGATTGAAGTGTCAGAGCAAACACATTACTTTTCTCGTAGCTTACTTCAAAAAACAAAACTTCAAAAACGTTAGAAAACTGGTAACTCTCCCCCGGGTATCCTGAGTAACCTGCTCACCTTCTGTTTGTTCAGGCACAGCAGACGAGTTCCAACCCTCTGGGTTCAGGCCTGGGTTACCTGGAGCACATCTGCCAACTCCTCGAGAAGATCGGCCAGCTGCAGGAGACCAACCTTCGGCTGCAGAGGCAGATCTGCGGCCTGCACAAGGACAGCAAGGTGACAAAGGCCAAAGAGGTGTGTGACTGTTCTTTTACTTATTTTTATTTTGAAGGTGGAGAACATTGATTTCACACTTTTTATTGCTCTTATTCTTTCTATCTATCTATCTATATATTCTGTTTTTCATTGTGTTACCTCATTAGGCGATCAGATGCTTCAGTAAAATAATACTGGAGTCGACATCTGCAGGCCTGATCTGGTCAAACACTGAATACCAGAGGTTTAACAAAAATAGAAAAAAGAAGAGGCGTGGGATATAAACGACGTTATGTAGTTGTTATGTAATAAAGCCGAGAGAGGGGTTCTTTTGTGTCGATATCAGGAGGGAAATGTGCGTGTGTAGGCATATGTGCAATTGGATGTGTTGCTCTAGAGGCCTATTTGAACCTTGCTTCCACAGTAGGTGAAAGGTAACTTCAGAGCAGGGAAAGAGATCATGTGGCAAAAATCAGGAATTGACTTTCTGTAATCTAGGATCGCACAATGAAGCCATGCAGGTGGTGTGTGTGTGTGTGTCCGTACACATGCTCTGTAATATTTATAGAGCAGCAGAAAAATCCCGTGACGCTGCTGTCGTAGGCTGCATTTGCGTAGTTTGCCCTATTATGGGATTTTACCTGGAAGTGGTGTCATACTGTCGTCACCCTTTCAGTTGACATGGAAGGATGTGAACCCACACAGGATGAGCATACGTACAATACTGACACACAGACACCTGCACACACACATATTGGACCAAAATATCACGGGCTCAAATGCCCGTGTATAATACGGTAATACAGTAACGCACTGTCTTGAGCATTTAATTATTCTCTGGAACAAATATGAAGTTTTGGGGAACGGTTGGCCCATAACATGGCACAAACAAGTAAAAGTAGTCTAACAGGTTGCAGGATTATTTAATTTATTTATTATTCATTTTATTTCATTTGTATGAACAAATGAAGGAAGAATTTATGCTCTGTAATTAGTGTCAAGTTTGTGTTTTGAGGTGATCTTGCCTTTAATTTATTTTTTAATTTTCTCAACAAAAACAAATACAGTAAAATAATTTCAAATTTGACATGGTCATTCTGACTGACCCTGTCGATAGTTTCTACTGCAAACCAGTAGAAATTCATAATATGAAATGCTAAATTAAGAATATTCTTCTTCCTTCCTTTCTGAACAGGACTTTTTCCAGCAGCACTGCAGCTGTGCTGCAGCCAGCCTGGCTTTCCAGGACTCTCAGAAGAGACACTCCAAAAGTGAGTTTCTGTCACCCAGTGGAACCCTCTCTGACCTATCCACCATCCACGAGGTCACCAGGCATCCGCTCATATCAACCAGGGGAGGTAATGTTATGGCATATTTTACTTTATTTGCTGCAAAAAGGAAGAAATTACAGAAAAGAAACAACAACTTTCAAATTGTGTCCTTCAAGGTGCTATTGAACAAACATGTCCAAACATAGTGAGCATGTGAGAACATGTTTTCATTCATTCATTTATCTTAAGCCAGACAATTTTCTTTGTGTACAGTATGTGATGAACACATGCTCAAAAAATAGTACTACAATTGTGTTTGATGGCACAGATTTCACCACACAGAGCCAAACTACATGCTAGAGATTCATTAGAGAGCGCTGGTGAGTCTAGCTAGCACACATTTCAAGATGTCTTGTTATAATCAACAAGACAATTTGTGATGTCAAAGAGTGTTCAAATAAAGGAAAATCATGGTTTTGGCCACCGTTCCCATTGGTAACTGGAGTGGCACTCAGAGAGCGCAGACCTCTGCCAAGCTGCCCGAGTACGATTGCCCCCCCTCTCCGTGCAGCTTGTGACATCATCCACGTGTATTTTTGTTTATGTTGAGATCAGCTGTACGCAGCAGAGCAGCATAAAACACTTCATTCAAACTGGACAGAAGCAAAGTAAAACTGACCTAAATCGTTGTTGTTACTCTTTCCAACAATCACCAAGTGTGCTTTGGTCGAACATAACTGTAATTTCACCGAGTTTAATGTGAAAAAACGCAGAATCTACAGGTGCCCCCCCTCCCTCCACCCCCTGCTCTCTCTCTCTGTCCCTCTCTCTGCAGGCAGAAGGAAAGAGGCTGTGTGACGCGTTATGAACGCGTCATCAGTTACACTGAGCATGTCCTAAAGCCTGTGTGTAATGCACAGGCTGAGTTATTAAAAAAAAATCCTGAATCCGGATCATGATCCGGATCACCACCGAACTCTAATGGATTGCCACACCCCACCCCTCTAAAAAAATTAATAAAAATACATCGTGGACTTTTGGAGTAATCCTCCAAACGGACAAACCAACAATCAAACCAAAGCCGGTGAAAACATAACCTCCTTCCTATAGGCCTTCGGCCTTGGCGGAGGTAATTACATTGTACTCAAAGTAAATAGTTCTATCTTATATTATATAGTAGTTATATATATATAGTTATATCTTGGAGCACAGTGACATCACTAAAAAGAAGATGCTTTTGTTGGCATTATTTGCTTTTATTGGACAGATGAAGAGTGTAGTGGCAGACTGGAAATGGGGAGAGAGAGAGAGAGAGAGAGAGAGAGAGAGAGAGAGAGAGAGAGAGAGAGAGAGAGAGAGCGAGAGAGGAATCTGACATGTAACAAAGGTCCCAGAGTTGGAATCATACTGGGGACATCGTGTCATGCACTGTAACCACTCGGCTGGTTTGACAGGGCAAGAAACACTAGCAGCGAAATGATCAGATTGTGAACAAGGTTGGTCAAATTTATTTGGAAGAGAAAACAAAAGTGAAGGGTAAAATTATTATCCAAACATCCGCAGGAGTTTTCCGCAGATGTTGAATGATCTCAGCCTCCTCAGGAAGTACAGTCTGCTTTGGCCCTTCTTGTAGAGGTGGTCAGTGTTTATACACAGTCCAGTTTGTCGTCCAGCTGCTGCCCGAGGTACTTGTAGGTACCCACCTCGTCGTGGGGGTGGTCTAGACTTCCTGAAGTCTATGACCATCTCTTTGGTTTTTGATTTGTTGAGCTGCAGGGGGTTTGAGTGACACCAGGAGAGCAGGACAAGCGAGTACATATACTTGTATAGATGCAACTTCATCTAGTACAGTGAAAGCATTGGGCTTCTAGAAGATAAGATATTCATTATACAGTAGTAGCTTTCTATTCTGTGAGTCTATGATATGCAGCTGAGTGCCCTGGAGGTTACTAAAACTGCCCCTATTTAACCTTTAGCATTTAATTACTAGTAGGATCAGCACTTAATAACCTGCCCCAGTGGGATGTGTCAACAAACACACACGCGCAGAGCTACGTATTAATGTTTTCATTCCAGTGTTTGTCTGACATGTTCCTGAAATGGATCTGTTACCGTAGGTGTGTTATTAAAAAGCCTTAGCAGTACTTAAGTTTCATGTTATCATTACTGTTTTCGGAGCGGCTCACGTTGCCTAAGGATGAGGCGGTGGTGGCCGACAGCTCGGTGGTCCCCGTGGGGGAAGAT
Source organism: Sebastes umbrosus (assembly GCF_015220745.1). Taxonomy (NCBI): domain Eukaryota; kingdom Metazoa; phylum Chordata; class Actinopteri; order Perciformes; family Sebastidae; genus Sebastes; species Sebastes umbrosus. The sequence goes on along the minus strand of NC_051278.1, from coordinate 29,608,567 downwards.
GTAATTATGACTCGAGTCGGACACGGGCGGAATTCCTGGCATCCTGCTCACGGCGAGAAACACATAATGTCCCGTGGACTCTGGAATGTCTCGGTTCTTCCTCTGATGGGCAGGAAACTGGATCTGGAGAAGAGGTCGAGGAGTCAGGAGAGGAGGGGGGGCCCAGATTATGCTGTGCGGCGGTGTGGGATTGTCACTTGTGTTTTGGTTATTCATGCTGCTCTCCTTCACGTGGCCGGGTTACGTTATTGGCCACCGCAGCGCAACCGGAGTTTCGTTTCTCCAAAAGCTGATTATGTTTCAACTTTTTTTTTTTCGGCATCCCCTCCCCTCCGCCACCCCCACCGCAGCCTAAACGCACTACAAACATTGAAATAAATGGGAGGACTGGCCTGATTTAATACAGCCTCACACACAAAAACACGAGACACAGCTGTCGACCCGGGGTTTTCCTTATCTAACGGAGGGCCGTGATCAGTAGAAAGTGTGAGCCCATGTGATGAGGGGAGGTGTGTTTACATGGACGTGGGAGAAGTGGGGAGTGGGATGAACGGGGGCAAAAAACAGACCTGAGTTCCTTCACCATTTGTCAGAACAGTCATCACTCCCTTCTTATGCAAGCAGCGGCTCCCAACATGTGAACAAACATTTCACCTCACAAACCAAACTTATATAGAGTACACGTGCAACACAGTTTTAAAGGTATTATATGTAACAGTTGTCGGTTGCTGTTTCTAAACACACAGCATTCAAAGTTGATCCCTCCTCCTCCACGGCTCAACGACTTTTGTTTACTTCACAACACTGAGCACGTGGTTACTGCGACCTGAAAAGTGATGCCGAGGGGTCTGACAAAGCGCCGGTATGTGCCGAGCTGGGATGAGAATGTGTTGGGTGAATATAGTGGAGCATTTAGCAGCTAAAGAGCCAGTTAGTGAAGACCAAAGTTAATTAGTCAGTTAATTAGTTAATTGAACTTAAATACTCATTGGGTGGCAGGAAACATGACACTAACAACACTGTCTCCTAAAAATTAGGTTTACAAATACATTTTCAAATATGTTTTTGATTAACATGTCTGCCAGACCAGAACACACTGTAATTAAGATATAATGACACTTTGACATTTTCCCCAAGACACCAGATTAGCATTTAAAACTTTTTAAAATACAAATGTGCACAGCAAAAAACCTAAAACAACTCAACTATGACAATAAATAAACAGAGTGCACATGAGTGATTTGCACGTGAACGGGCCTCTGGTGGCTGTGGGGCTCTATAGAAGCAGTTACCAAATCACTGTAAAAAGAAGGAACTGCCTTACAAAGACGCAGATTGGACCATATGAATACTGATTTCAACCCTTGCTTACCCAAACTAACTCTCCCACTCACACCCTGTACATTTTTGTGATTTGTGTTTCAGACATGAGCGGTGAGGGTTTGACACCCGTCCCGCTGTGGAGGACAGGCTTGAACCGAAGGAGTTACACTGAGGGGGAGGTCCGCTTCCTCGGGGACAGCACGGAAGGGCTGTCCATCTCCCAGCGCAGGGTGAGACATGTGCACATGTTATAGATCCACTACAAGAATTGCACTCAGCAGTGTCTTGGTATTATTTAACAAAGGACCTTTTCATGTAAAGACATATGAGGCAAAGTACTGCGGAAAATGGACTAATGCCCAGATTCCAGTTCAGATCGCTAGTTTGCTTCTTAGTATTGTATTATTGATTGTGTTGATATTAACGTACTAATACTATACTAACATACACAGATTACAGATTGTCTGTCCAATCAGTGTTTATGTGGGGAGGTGCACTGCTTTCCGTCCTGCAGATATCTCCAGCGGTCCTGACAGTTGTGTCAGCAAGGGTTAAGAGTATACATTATGGCATTAGTATGAACTTGAACATGCTACAACCCTGGTTTTAATAAGAACAAGCTGTCTGATTGGCTGTTCAGCCTTGTGGATCAGAGATTTACCAATTTAGTATATTTTTCTGTAGTTTTTACCACCACCTTTTCTTTTCTTCTACAATTAAAAGACCAACCCCTTGACCTTACCTCTAGTGCCACTAAAAGTCAAGTTTGCACACTTCATAAAACAGCAGAATGCTGGGAATATTTTGTTGCCAATAAAATCTTTTGATTTTAATGACCTACCAGATGACTACTGTAGCGCAACATTTCAGGACAAACCTAATTAGTATGTTGTTTCTTCTGTATATGTTTGTATTTTTCAGTGTTAGTTGTGTTCAAACAAAACATGTGGCACATTTTAGACAGGCCCAATTGCATACAAAGTCAATGGAAAAGACGTGATTAGATGCAAATCCGAAATTTGTACTGTATATATTTACTTATATATCTTTATGAATCAGCTTCATGAACGTACAGAAATGAAAGGACAAAGGAGAGACTGGAGGGAAAAAACAGAACAAACTCAAGTAGTCAATGCATCCACTGCTAGCTATAGCTAATACACTTTTGGTATGTTGGCTGTTTGGGACAAAACAACACAGACTACACAAACGGTCCAGCAGCCCAATTTGCACAAATGAACACACCTTAATGAAAACCTGTGGGAGATGCTGGCAGGGCTTTAGAACTTTGGTCTTGTGGTCACTTGTCACATCTAAAAGTATTAAATTAAATATTGGTATTAAATTGTCATTCTTGTGTGTTTTTGTGTTTAGCTGAGTGAAAACTACACATGGGGAAGAGTCAAAGACCTGGTGAGGAAAACTAAGTTGAGGAACCAAAACAGGCTGGGACTGACTTCCGCCTCACTGAAGATGTCCTGCCCACAACTCTACATGTGAGGAATACATTACAGACTACATGTTGTGCTGTATATTATCTATAAACTGTTTATGGACCATTATACTAAATCAACACTGAAAACATGACCCATGACCCCACAGACTCAACAGACTTTCGTTTAATTTTCATCTGGAGCTGTTTTTCCTGGTTTGGTCTAGAAGACCACGTCCAATGCAGCAATGCTTTCCCTAGTTTTGTGTGGAATAACTTGACTATCCTGCACAGAGCCCTGATCTAAATCCCATCCAACACCTCCAGGGTGAACTGGAATAACGCAGAGTGAAAGCCTTGGACTTTTGTCAATTAAAACTGCAGTAGTTGGATCGTACAGGTTGGTGTTACTACCTGCTGGACATTTCTGTCTGTTGCACCTCCAACGGTGAGGTGTTCATCAGCTCTGGGACGGTTATTGTTCTTGACCTGCTTGCAGGCTTCCAGTACTTCAGCCAGCTTCCTCAGGACCTGGTCATACCGCTGTCTGTAGTGCCCCTGGGTCAATATGGTTTTGCACCCTGACAGGATATGTTGAAGGTCAGCATTGGTGGTATTGCAGAGGGGGTGACCCTTTTCATTGCCGAACCACTGGTGGAGGTTTCAGGGGCAGGGCAGGGCATAGGTTGCCTTGAGAAGGAAGCTGAGCCTGACTTGCTGGATCTTCAACAGGTTGGTCCAGCTGACAGACCTGTTGAGAATGCCCTCCCATTTCTTCCCATTTTGTCGACATTGCTTTTTTGTATCGGGCTTGCTCCGTCCTTGTCACCACCACCTTTCCCCTCTTTTTTTGGTGGCCTTCGACCAGAGACTCTGCCCACCTCTGCTTGTCCACATCGCAGCCTGGCGACGATCTCCGGATGTTGCAGCCTGCTAATAGTCTCTTTGATCTCCATGCTACGCCTGCCACTTCCGGCTCGTTCGAACGGGGACTTCTGCAAACCTCACTAGCGGGTTGCTGGACTCTCTTGTCTCCAGGATCTTGTCTTCTCCTGCATGTAGCCAAGGGTAATGGATTGGGTTGGCAGCTGGAGTGAGTTTGTCCCAAAGAGGCGTGTTTAAAGGAGCATTTTTGGATGTAGGAGTTAGCGATTCTGTCCTGTTTATGAAGGAATTAAGGACATCTTCAGTGGCTACATCACCCTGTGGAACAGTGTGAAGTGGTAACACCACACCTTGTACTTTCTCGGGGAGTTGTCTCTGGTTGATTCTGTATCGTTTTTCTGGCCCTCAAATTCCACTCTCATTCTTTGTTGAATTTGATCGTTGACCAAACCTCACTGATAGATATGGTTATACTAATTCTGAATCACTCATCACTTAATCATTACTTGTATATACACTACACAGTTGGGACAACTGTTAGCCAAAGAAAATATACAGCTCAAGAGGCTTAATTAGAATTACTATAAACAGAAAGCCCAAACTTAAGTGTCTTTTGTTTTTGTCATGATGTCTCATTCCTTTGGGTTGAAATGCACCAGGGAAAAACTACTGAAAATAAGCTGTGCTTGTTTCCCTTGTTTGTTTGAACTAAGGAGGAATGCAAGTAATTTGACTGCAGTGAAAAAAAAAAACAGCATGGTGGAAAAGAAAGGCACAATTTTGGGGTGGGAAAGCGGTGACAGCTTCAGTGACTGTTAAGCAAGAAGAAGAAGAGTGTGACAGCAGCCTGGCAGATGGAGATAAAGGGAGCTATTAGCTTCATTTTTTTGCCTGTGAGAGGAGAGGTCTGAGTGGGGATGAACTGTGGCTTTTCTTTATTTGAGAGCTTGTACATTGTTGGAATCTGATGGGAGGTGGAGGGCTGTTGGCCCCTTCAGTCTCTCCCTCTGTCCTGACCGGGGCTTGGCACAGACCCAGATGGACAGAGGAGGGGGGGGTTGCAGAGTCAAGCCTGAGGTATGCCTGGAGGAGTGGGAGAATTACGCCTTGGATTTAAGTTGAGGCCTGGTGAGATATGGCTGCAGTCCAGGATTCATTAGAAAGAACACCACCCTCCTGCTGAGACATGCACGCCGGCCAACTGCAGCTCTTCTGACAATGTGGGAATAATGGACAATATTATGTGTTCTCATACTCCCAGGCTGAGCTGCTGTGATGCAAATCGAAGGGAGTGTCACTGATGTCCATCAGAAATACTGTAAAAAGCCAGTAGCTTACTGTAATAACTGTTTCCTCTTCCTTACAGGCCTGATGTGGAACCAGTAGAACCCGCTGGCAGAAACAGGAACTCCATGATTTCCTTGAGCCAACAGAGCAAATTGGACTTCCCTTGGCTACAATAAACTTTCAGGTAATGCAGACTACTTGTTATCTTTCCTCACCAGTAGTGCCGTACTCAAAGGTCTATACGTATGATCCAATCCACACCATAGGTGGTTTGGTTCCCCCCCCCCACACTGTATAAGCGGCAGAAAATTGACGAATGGATGGACTTACGACGTACATCAGACCGGCACATACGAAACGTTAAGCGCCCCGTTTTGGGGGATAGAAACCAAAGATCACATAGATGTCAATGCAATACGACATGTGTTTGGATTGTAATTTTTATTCAATAATCTCATGTTAAACACATCTAACAATTATTTTGCAATCTTGCCTGAACCTGAGCATTCGCGATACCTTTATAAATGAAGGTTGATCGGCGTCATACCCCTTCGGTCTTCCCCTGTCCAACACAGTTGCCGGATATTGCTTATCCAGACATCTATACATATTTGATTGAATCACATTAGGCTTAGTGTTGTCTGTAAATAACCAACCTGTTGATAGCCAACTGTTTGATCTACACTATAGTATATAGTTTAGTCTACATAGCTATAGTTGGAGACGACAGTCTGATGCTGCTATACTGTATGACCGTACAGCAGCAGCCTCCCATTCAAGGCAACGTTAGCTATCTATTAGTAGTAACATAACAGTCAGCAGCATCAGTTAGCGATTTACCACACTGACAGTGAATAATCAAGTATCTTATGTGCCTCAGATTTCTGTGTGAAAGCCTCGGTTAACCCGCGACACAACAGCATCTCCTGCATTTTCTTGTTTCTCTCCTAAGGTGACAGCGAGTTTCTTTTCCCCAAAAAGGGAGCGCAGCCTCGGCGATGACGCAATGCTGGTCTGGTCTATAGCTTGGAGCCATAAAGCCCCTCTATTATATAAATATATTTTTTAGGACATGGCATGGGGAACAAATCGGAGATCAGCATTTTTGGATTTACTGTTGTTGCCATGTGTCAACTTCCTCTGTTTACGCTGTTGGCGTTTACGCTGTTGGCGTTTACGCAGGATTGTTTTCCCCCTAAAAGGGGCGTGCTGATGAGAAGCTACGCTGCATGACGTATTGCCGGTCTGATGTATACATCACATGATGCCTCCAGTCCATGCAAACAATAGATGAAGTCACTTAAGTACATTACAACTTCACGTTACATTAATATCCAACTATTGCCCGATCAGATCATCATATCCTTCATACTGTCACGTTAGTATACTTTATTATTGTAACATAGATACACAAGACTGAATATCATAAACAGAATGTTCATTTTGAACAAAATGCTCATTGACAGTGCTTTTTGACCAGATATTCCTATGATATTGGAGTATGAAAATAAGGTCTGGTAACTGAATCCACATAGTTAAAGTCCCCCTCCACTCAAAAACGTGTTGGAACAATGTCATTTTAGTGGTAACATAACCTTTCCTAAACTCTGCCCTCCATCTTTGTCTCCTCCTCAGATCAGATCCAGCTGTCTCACACGGGGAAGAGGAGGACACCACAAAGTGACTCAGATGAGGAAAAGAAACCGTGAAGAATGAAAAGGAGGAAATGAAGAAGAAAGAAAGAAAGAAAAAACTGACGGAATTAAAGGAAAGGACTCTTGTACGGGAGATGCCGTTGCTGCACGTAGGAGAGAATGATATGTGAAACTCATTGTAACTCAACTGTATATCGCAGTGTACATGAACAATATAGGTTATGTTCTCATGAAATTAAGAAGATGAGGATACTATATGATCTACGCTGACATTTAACTGCATTATAAATTCTCTGGTGATACTATTTACACTTCTACAGGTTTCCATTAGGATGCTGCAACATCTGTAACAATCCAGCTAATGTGAAACTTACACATATTTCATAACTTTTCATTTCATATGAAGTTGTAAATGTGTTATAGACAAATGACAGACTGCTTTGTATAGTGTGTGTGTGTGTGTGTGTGTGTGTGTGTGTGTGTGTGCGTATGCATTATATTGCATAACCAGTGCAAGCAGAGATAATGTGTATGAAGAGTGCAGGAGAAATACATATTTACATTTACATAAACTCTGATGATAGGATGTTGCAGAAAAACATGACTCTCTTGATATAACTAAATATATAAGTGGTATATTTGATGACATGCGGAGCTTGCGTTTGACATGTTAAGCTCTGTGATTTATCTTCTGTGCCGGTTTTAGCGGCACTGAAATTCTGCCCAGACGAGATGCAGGAGTCGTGAGTTACAGTATGAGAAAGGAAAAGGCCGAGGGTGAGTAGTAATATGCTGAATTCACATAAATGCGGTAAAGGCCTCGGTATGCTTCAAATTAAGTGCTTGTCGGATCATCTAACAGCGTTTGAATTCCCCCTTTTCGAAAGCCGGAATCGAGGTGTCTGGCAATTTAGCTTTCCGAACTATCCGGAAACCAATAAACCAACAATACTGCACACTTTGATGCAGTGATTGGCCAGGTGTGTGACCAGATGTTTCCTTTACGCCGGGATTCCACCTCTGCGACTTTGTTTTGTTCCATCCCCGGCACGGTCTCATACCAGTCGGTTTTGCCCGACTTGCATATTTCGTGGATTTGTTAATTTTTCCGGGATATTTGTACTTCTACCGGTAGGCTACGTAGTTAAATGGTTTCTTTTTTTGTCTGTTTTAATTGTGTTTTTATTGTTGTTATTTCCTACTTTGTAGCCTACAAACAAAGTGAATGCCGTTAAAAGTTGAACAACGTGGATCAAAGATTTGTGCCTGTATAGTGATATGATATCATCAGGAGTCTGCAAAGGATGTTTATTTTGAAAATTGACCGGGTGCCCTAGCCGTTCCACTTCCTGCCCAGCTCGATCTGCTCTGTGCAACGCACCACGTCTCCGTCAAAAATAGACCATGCGTGTACGTTTAGCGTAGCAAAGCGGATAGCTGCTTCTGGGACACTTCTGAAATGCGCTACTGTGCGTCTGGTGGAATCACAAGGAGTCGTGATCAGACGTTCAGCAGGGACAACACACAAAACACAGAGTTGTTGGAGAGAGATTGATGAGGCCCCACCTTTTAGTCAAAAGTGTATCTACCATCCAGAAAAGGTAGAAACACTTTTGATTCTACATGTGCTGTCATACAAACTAGTCTGTTTCAAGCATACTGAGGCCTTAAAGATCTACTATCTGTCCCTGATCGATGTATCCCAGTAATGACAGAACAAGTAGTGAGCACTAATGCTATTCCTTACAACCAAACTTTGTCAGTACTTTGTTTCTCGACACCTTTCACGGTCACGCTTGTCGTTGTCAGATGAAAATCTGGAATTCTTTTTTTTAAATTAAGCTTTTTGGAATCCAAGACAAACAGGACAGCCTTGTTTTAGCTAAATTAAAATACATTAGTTCAGCGGTTTTCAAAGGTTTTATGAGGCTTGTGGGTTGCAAAATAGTTTCATAGAGAATTGAACTGTTCAATGTATTTGAGAGTACGATGCTCCCAAAAGGTTTTCAACCAAAATAAAAAACAATGTAAATCATTTTTTCCCCACATAATGTTTACTCGTTTGAAAGACACAAAAATATGTAACAAACATCAGCAACTCCCCTAAACTGTAGTAATTTGGCTATCAGGAATAGTATTGTATTAAGGTGCGTTCAGATTGAATGCAAAGCAAATCTTTTGCCTCATGTTTTTTGTGCAAATGTCACAACTGGACTACTTTTGCAGTCCGTGTTTCTTTTTTTTTTTTTTTAAAGTTATCTTTTTGGGGGCATTTTTTCCATTTTTTTTATGACAGGACAGTGGATAGAGAGAGAGTGGATGCGGAAAGGGCCACAGGCCGGATTCGAACCCGGGCCGCCGCGGTCAGGACCAAGCCTTAATACATGGACGCCTGCTCTACCAACTGAGCTAACCCAGGCGCCCGCAGTCCGTGTTTCTTTGCCCCAACTTTGCAACCATTGGAATCCACTTGTGTCTTTGCATTAACTTAATATATAGTCGAGCTACCTCAAAACATTGGCCTTAGGTATAGTCTGAACACGCATTTAAAGCCAACCCAGTTTATATATGTAGTTGGTGATGAAGATATACACACATTTCTTGGTGAACAGACGGGAAAAGACACAAAACTGAATATTGCAAAGTTGCATTATCTGCTATTCGTTGTGTTGTCTTATAAGAAACAAATGCAACAGCTCATAACTTGTCATGATTCTGAGCAACCTCCTTTAGAAAAAAAACACACTCTTGGCAGTTTGCAAGATCACTGACTCTGACTCCGACCCTCATCCTGACTTAGCACTGTGGATGGAAAACAAAAGATAATAATACAAATAGCAATAATGACTTTTTTCTCTACAGAGTACTCAGAGAAAATAACTTTTGATGTCAAACTTAGTTAAGACGGCAACAAATAAGTAGCAACTGCTTTGTTGTTTAGGACAAAGTGCTTGTAGATTCCAACACACCGAGTATTCCAATTCCACCATCATACGTGTTTGAATATTACGATACCAAGGGATCCTTCAATGCATATTGTACTCCAAAGAGGTAAGAACAATGTCTTTACTGTATACTATACTAAGCGTCGGATCAGTCAGTAAAAGAAGGGATATATTCTGTTTTTGTGTAAATTATATCTGATGTTTATCTGTATGACGTCAGACAACTGTATATGTATTGTATGTTGCAGTATGCTTATTGCATCAATATTCAAATTTATTTTTCAAAATAAAGTTAAATCAAAAGCAGATATTTATGTGTGATATCATTTGTTTACAGCATTGCTTTTACTCATGTGGCATGTGGAGTAATAATACGATGTAAATAAAAAGATAAAATGACAATAAAATTTAATGTGAAATTATTATACTGGTACCTCCCCTTTTTTGCACATTGCATATATGGTGCTTTTAATTTTCCCTAAAGTTTAGCATGAGAAGCAAATTAAGGGGTGTCAAAGGTTAAGGTCCTTTTGGCCGTATAATAACCGTGTCACCACTGCATCGAAAGGAGTCAGTATTCATGTTAAGTATAGTATACTAGTACTAAGTACTAGTATTTTCACAATAAATTGATCACTGGCATAGTCTAAGCACACATTGTGTGGAGCACTCTCAAACCTCAGCTTTCCATTCAGCCACTGTTTTATTCAACCCGTTGTCATTTCCAACCCGTCAAATCCTGCCGCTTGGTCAGTGCCCCTTTGGCGTCTGATACCAACGCAACGAGGTGCCCCTTAGTTTAGCGTCTGTATGAGACGCACCGGACTTTCAACTGATGCCAATGTAAACCCACCCGCATCATCATTAGACGCTCAGAGCAACTGATGTAGTATAAAGTGTGAGAGAGTCCACGTAGGGCGGGTAGGAGGGGTTTCAAGTCTTCTTCTGTTAAGCATGATGTTCAGTTTGTAAATTATGGTCCCATTTAGAGTTAAATAGACCATAAAGCAGGGGATGCTTTAGGGCAAGGCTACCTTGTGATTGACAGGTTACTACAACAGCATTGTCCGGTATGGGAGTTGTCCGTGTTTTCGTCCTAGAACTTTAACACTTTTACAGTGTGTTTTCAGTTCAGGGAAAGTTAATTGTAACATTTTGATCGCCTAAAAATGTCTTATTCAGCGTTCGGTTGTATTTAGCTCCACCCTCTCATGTCTCTTCTGGTTCCACAAAAACCAAGATGGCGATGGCCAAAATGCCAAATTGGAGGCTTCAAAACCATAGTCCACAAGCCAATGGGTGACGTCATGGTGACTTCGTCCACTTCTTGTACAATCTATGTTTGTGTCCCGTGTGAAACTAAAAGTCAACGTTGGCATTTTGTCATGTCAGTCGTTAGTCAAGTTAACGTCGACCGTGATCTTTTCCTAACCCTAACGAAGCAGTTTTGTTGCCTAAACCCAACTTCCTGTGAAGACAGGAAGTTTTTTATACTATACATGTCACAAGTGTGTATTGACATGCCGTCCCTCACACGTCCAATACTGACTCTAGAGGGGTACCTAGAGCATCGTAGTTTGAACATATAAGGCCACTGGCCGAGCCTCCGTATCAGACGAGTTGGGAGTGAGAATGTGTTGTTTTATTCATCAAATGAGGAGGCTGGTATCGTCTTTAGACGAGCAGGCAATACTGTATATGAAATAAATGAAAAACATGACTTATTTCAGGATCGATAGAAAACAAATAACTATGACATTAAAATGAAGCATTATATTTGCCTGGTCCTCGTTACATGGGACAAGAAATGTATTTACACTAAACATCAAGTTTCAGACTGCTGCATGTTAGCAGATGCTAATGTTTTAGATGAAGAATAATAATGTTGGCATTGCTTGATCTACATTAAATTAGAGTATGCTTCTTGACTAAGAAAAGGGCACTAGGTGGTTGACAGCCAGGTGTAATGCTGTTGTATACTGTAACAACTACAAATACATATATAAAGCTGTGTAAATTTTGCACTGAAAGTAACCTTAAAGACCACTGCCACAACATTTTGACTTGTCAAACACAGGTGTTATTAGTACATTTAATTTCCCTGCTAATTCAAACAAATGTCATACATAATAATAAAGTTGAATTCATATTTGTGACCCAGTAATTACAGTTATGACAACCGTATGCAATACCAAGTGTTACATAAATGCTGGTATTGTTGTTAGATTGCTGCTTAGCCAAATAGTCATCAGTCTTGACTGGCCTCAGGTGGTTACAGCGAGGAAGTGCAACCAAAAAGAAAACTCATTGATCTCCTTTAAGTTTTGCTGCCCTAGAGGTTGGAGCTGTCCTACTCTAACATACTTCACTAATGCATTTTTTTTGTTCTATTCTATTCTAAATTCAACATATTTAAATTTTTGTTATACACGTTCTGTGTGTGTAGCAAGGAAGGGGGCTACAACTGCATTTCATTGTGCAATGTATTGTATAATGCCAATAAAGCCGAACCCTTGAACTTTGGAAACAATGAGCAGACTGTTTTCTAGAATCCACCTCCACAGAAATTTGAAGAACAAATGTGTGAGATGCATTCAAATGTGTTCACCCACTGGGTTATTACACCCACTGCAGCACAGAACATAGTGAGCAGGCGAAAGACAAAAAGTTCATTGAGTTACAATAAATGATTCATTATTACAGTAATCATTCGTACCATATCAGCGGAGACAGGCAAAGCTGTGAAACATCAAGTTGATATTAAACCTGAAAGTTCATTCTTGAGCTTATGAACAGTAGTTTGACAATATTCAAGGTCTGCTTTTTTCAGAGCTTTTAACAACATCTCATGGTCTTCATCAGCAGATGTTATTGGCACAGTTGTTTACAGCAGGCCAACGAGTAGAATTTAAAGGGGAACACCACCTAAATTAAGAATTCCAGTATGTTATCTCCATGGCCTAGGCCAGGGGTCAGCAACCTGCGGCTCCGGAGCCACATGCGGCTCTTTAGCTCCTCTCCAGTGACTCCCTGTGGATTTTTAAAAATGGAAATTAATAACTGTTTTTTGTTTACATTTTCATTTTTATTTATCATTGTTGTAGGTCTCTGGTACGACGGTATGACGGAGTATGAGGGCCCCATTGAGGAAGAAAAATAAATCTGAGATTTCGATAATAAAGTCAGAAGTTTAAGAGAAAAAAAGTCAATGGTTCAATATCCAAATCACATGGTTTGGAACAAAAGAACTTTGCAGAAACAAGAAAACAGGAAAACTGGCAAACCTACTCTCTAGGGTGAAAGAAATCACTCACACAGGAGGAGCGACGACAAACTGACAAAGACACAGGCTTAAATACACGAGGAGGGCAGGATGATTACACACAGGTGGAACTAATCCGGGCGTGGCAGACAATCACAAAAATTGCAGGAAAACAAACAAAGGCAGGAAGTAAAACTAGATATGACACAGGAGGATTGAATTTCAAAATAAAACAGGAAACACTAGAATGAATGAATATAAATGAAAACCCCAAATTCAAGAAACCAAAATCACAAATAACGGAACTAATAAACCACTGAAAAGGATAAACACAAGATCTTAACAAAAAGGAAAATGTCATATGTCCTCTGGCACAGTGCACATAATACCACTGTCAAAATGTATGGTGAACTCTTTAAAGATGAGTAATGTGTATATATATACACATAATAATGTTTCTCATTGATAATGCTGTCCTGACCCACAAAGTCGTCGTGGAAGGGCAGCACACACCCTCCGGTTCCCCCCAGGTTAACAGTCTCTGTGTGAGAGCTGTGAGTTACAATATTGTTACCTTCTTTATGAGACTCGCAAGAGAAGTGGTAGAAAAGAATGGCCAAAGGTGAAGCAGCAAGAGACTACACAATTACAAAAGAAATCCTGTTTTCAGAAAGTTTTATATTATTTAATTCATATATTAAACAAAACTTCAATGAAAATCTGAACACATCAAATCACAAGACTGTACAGAATGGCAACTATGGTCGATTTCTAAAACACATTTTTAAAAGCTACTGTATACTGAATGTCTGTATGTCCCTCACACTGTGTCCTGATCTTTAAAGTAGTCATAGTACCAGAGGCACCAGAATGAGTTTTGAAGTGGGGGGGGGGACATCCACTTTTGGATGACGTAATTTCCACAGGCGATCAATTTAATTAATGAATTAATTTTAATTCATATATTAGTTGTATATGAATTGAATATACTGCATGAATTCAAAACGGTCGGGTTGCCAACATGTCTGCACACCCTTGACGTACTGAGGACAGTCCGTCCCGGTTGACAGTTGTGCCGCGAGCCCCGTCCCTCCCCGCAGGGAGAGAGGGCGCAACAAGCACTCAACGGCCCCAGGAAGCGGTGAGGTCCAAGCGAGGGAACTCACATTTGGAGCCACGAGCCACCTTCAGCTCGGATCAAGCCGACTTAGAGCAGGTACACCGGAGGAAATGCGGTGCGGAGGCCAGCCAGCGGGAGACATCTCGACACACTGAATTGAATCCCCCCGGCACACTGCAAGAACCACCCCACCCGTTGAAATATTTTTGGCTCATTATGAAACTGTGGTGGGCTGGATGTCAGGCTAGAAGTTAGATTACTTTGATTTAATTTGAAATAGGCAACACAATAGTTGATTATCATTGGATAAAAGTCCAACATGTTAAGCCATATAGACATTATCACCAACGTTCTATGACCTTAATACCTGGCTTAGTCATTACCATTTTATTACCACAACACCTGAACGTGGGGGGACAAAAAGTCTCGTTGTCCCCCCTATTCCGGCGTCTATGCATTGTACTTCAGTACACTAAACATTGGCAGTGGTTGGCACTTGAAGTCAATTAAGCCTTTGTGTTGATGAAAGTCATTATTGCCAGGCGATGGAGGATGGAGGAGCTTGAGTTTGATCTGCAAGATGGTAAAAGATTCAAAGACAAGGACTGTAATTACACGTGATATGTGGGTGGAAAGATCAGGAGTGCTTCACCCTCATCCTACCAACCTGTTTAACATATCATGACTAATGACTGGGGTCCCTGGGGACACCAAGAATAAACTACTGTCAGAAACAATCATCATAGCAAAATGTTAACTTATTTCTTCTCAAAACATTATTATTTATGTAATTACTGTCATCTGAAGAAAAAAAACAACAGGTTATTATTATTATTTTAGTAAAGTTACAGTTAATTTGCATATTGTGTAAAACTTTGTAAAAATTTAAATAATGATTACTAGGTTCCTTGTGAAACATTGAAGTTTAGCTATGTTTCTATCTAAAATACCCAGTTGGTACTCTCTTGGTCCCCATACTTGCTTTCTTACACTGTCAGTATTTTATTAGTACTTGATTCATACAATGAAATTATACTGTAAATCACAGCTGCATTATTAAGTGTAACCAGTGCTTCATTAGTTTACTCATGCTACATCCGTTTCCCTTCTTTCTTTTTTTTTTTACTTTTGCTGCTACAACAGCCATATTGTGCAGTGATCAGAACTTCCATCACACCCCAAATTATTCTGGACTTCTTTATTTTATTGGCACTTAAAGTCATACAACGAAATGACACAGTAAACTGCAGGCTGTAATATAAAGTGTTACCAAAGTTAGCTCAAGCAGGAAGACAATTATACAGTATGTTGTAACATATCACTCTGGGACTCCACCCCTCAGGTATAATCCAATGATTTCAGCGGAATTTGATCATCAGTGATTGTTTGGCTTTCATCGTCATCCAGTGATCATCTTAGTGGGGTGTATTTAAACCAGTGTGAATGCCTCTATGTGCGGCTAGGGGAAGATGCCCAATTTTATGCAATTTATACTCTAAAAACTGTAGCTCGATAATCAGACTGAATTGCGATTTCCTTTCACCTTTCAGCGATACAGTATGGTGTTGTCACATTTAGCCCTTTTTCACTGCACAGACATAATGAAACATAACCTAACATGTAGCCACCGTCACAGCTTCTGCTCTTGTATCAGCTCTTTTGGGGACCTGGAACTAAATTTGGGCGCTGCTCAGAAAGATGTACTTTTACGCAGGTACTTTCAGGGGTTTGCTCGCAGTGCTGTCGATCACGATTGGTACAGCAGATGTGACGATGTGACAAAGGTGACTATGACAAACACACTAAAACAGTAACCACCATTTTACTACCGCATCTGTATCGACCAGGAAAACCAATACTTGAAAAAATAATAAACAGTAATGAATGCTTGTTGAACAAAACCAACATGTCCAGGTCCTCATTAAGTATTTGGGGAAAGGAGGTAATTCAAAGGGAGCTGGAGTTTAGAGGTTTGTAACCAAAAGGTAGACAAGAAGATTTCTCAGTGATTCGACGCACAGCTGAACGGTGCAGGAAAACAAATTCTAAAGATGAAACAAGATAACAGAAGCGTAAAGGATCACAATGCGCACAGCAGAGCAAAATGAAAAAAATATTATGAGTTCAGTGTTCAATTCTTTGTTGGCATATAAACCAGATTGGTTACTTCACTCGGCTAGCAAACAGAACATAAAAATGACGTACATGGTCCCTCCATAGCCTTTTCACGGCATATATCTGAAATGTAGTGGTTTGTAAAATACTGTGAAAATGCAGGGAAGTACTTCCTTATTTAGGATATGAGAAGCCTGATGTCACAGGCTGTTGAGTTCCTGCAGTGGTAAAGGGTAAAGCTTTATCAATCACACAGTCACCTCATGTTGCTCATGGCTGAGCGGAGGGAACGGGCTACTACAACACTCTCTGGAATACAGTGTACTTGCTAACCCACTGTAGCTTCATGAGCCAGATCCACTGCTGCTGGTGCTTAAAATATATATGATCAGAGTCCTCAGAAGTCTTTATCCCAGCCAGACAGCTCATCCGGAGGCTCCTCCGTGTCAGGAGGAAATATGTCAAAGTGACTGTGATCCGTCGGCCCGTTCAGCTGCAGAAACGAGGAAAATCATCATGAAATCATTTCATTTTGTCAGAGTGGGATCATTCACAAGTTCCTCATTGGCCGAGCTGAATTTCCTCTGTCAGTGCACATAGTTATCATGGTAATGTGGACACCTACATTTGCATAATGACATGTATACTTATAATACATATTTATATATGTCAAATGTTAACATACACTGTCAGGGACAGTTTTGTTTCTTTAAATCTCTATCAAAAGTGGTTTTGGGATCTAAAATTAAGCTTTTGGGATGATCCTCACAAACTCCTGACATCAAGCCCATTCAAAAGATGATGTGGACTGGCATGAAACAATGAGTCCATGCAGGAAAACCCAACAGATTTGGTTGGATTCTACCAATTATTCCAAGAAGATCTCTGCCAGATGTGTATTGATGGTTACCATAAGCTGTTTGAACTTTCTACAAAGTCAACCAAATCTGCAAATTTTCCCTGTCAAAGTATTTTTTTTTACGTTTTCCCTACATGATGCATGACCACAGGACATACAGGTGTAGAGACAGTCTGCACAGTACTGTGGTTGAAAGAAGCAGTGGTTGCGGTGTGTAAATGGTTAAAGTATGTATTGGTCTTAGTTTCATTACCTTAAAGGTCCCATATTGTAAAAGGTGAGATTTTCATGTATTTTATATTATAAAGCAGGTTTAAGTGTAAATACTGTTAAACTATATAAACGCTCAATATACGGAGAAATACACACAGCCCGTATTCAGACATTGTGCGTTGAAACAAGCCATTAGGATTTCTGTCCATTTGTGTTGTCACAAATATACAATATTTACATGGTTTTAAACATAAACATTCTAAATGTGTCCCAGTTTATTTCCTGTTGCAGTGTATGTAAATAACATCAGCTGACAGGAAGTAAACATGGACCCAAACTGTTGCTTAGCAACGCAATTCCGTTGCAATTCCGTTGAAATGCACTAAAATGGAGCGTTTCAGACAGAGGTATATTCCGGCAGACCGTATGAGTAAAATAAAGTTTTTTTTTAACATTACAGCATGTAAACATGTTCTAGTAGAAACATAAAATACAAGTATGAGCCTGAAAATGAGCAAGATATGGGACCTTTAATGCTGACTGAAAATATTGTGCGGTCAAACTTCTTTAGTGAAGTGTAACACACAAAAACAAAACACAGCACACTAAATCCCTGTGTGTTTTAGGAAGTGCAGGATAATTTCTCTGCATTTGCTTTTCACAGCATCAGCAGATAAAACCCAGCCGGTATTTTCCTTTTCAAGTTGGATAACAATGTGCTCATCTTATTTTGTTAGTAAAGGCTAACTCACTGCAGACAACACATGCAAGATTTGTCCAATCGGCATTTTAACTTTCATTCAATACTCTCAGGTTCTCCATTGAATTTTCTCACAAATAATGTCATAATCAGCACACCAGTATTCTCCACAAAGGGGATGAAAGCAGTCGATCACATTCTTGTACATTCTATTGGACTGAAATGTTGTTTCTACAGATTTGTTTTTGGATTGTCTGCTTCTGCTTGTTTATTGTTAGGAAACAAAGGTCATAGTTTCACCTCTCTCTTCAATGGAGACAGGAGCTTGTGACGTCTCAAACCCTCCCAGTTGAAGCCCTGGAACCACCTACAAAAGAAACAAAATAAAATCCCTCAAAGTTGGATTTTATTTGAAATTACAACTCCCATTATGTTCTGTAGAAAAGTAGCCTTCAACCACATCACTGTTGGGTGAACCGGTTAAGAACTGGTTTCTTAATCCAAATAGAAACCACACACCTAACATGACAGCCAGCGAAAGCTAGCTAAAAGCTAGATATATTACAAAGAAGTATGTGCTGTTACTGGGGACTTGAGTCACTGGAGCTCTGGCATGCACTGCATCATTCACTGCTTTTAAATCTTGAACAAAATGATGAGGAGCCTTTTTAACAGGGAAGATGCAGTAGGTGTGTCTGGACATCCTTGCTTCAATAAGGATTCAAAGACAGGGGGTTGACCCGTGGGTCAGGCGGGTTCGGGCCAAGTTTTCTAGAAAATATGACGGGTTTGGGCGGCCGGTTCGAGACTGCTCCTTGTCTCTGTCCTTCTTGTCTCAGACATCAGTCCGGACAATTGTGCTACTATAATGCATAAAGTTAAAGTTTATGGGTTGGGTTTGGGTCGTTGATTAACTCATATTTTTGCAGGTCGGGCGGGGAGGATTGGCTCTGATAATGGGTCAGGTGGGTGCGGGTAATAAAAAAACGCTGACCCATGCATTACTACTATCTACCATGCATGCTGCCATCATCGGGCAGCATGCTCCATCCACCAAACAAACAAACCACACCTCTTCAGCTACCTCCTCCTGTCAAGCAACGCACCACACACTCCTGATTATGACATCAGCAGATAACATTACAGTTTAAGATTAAATTCTTATTCATTAAGTAATTAAATTATGAGCAGTCATGTGGAAGTTTCTATATCTTGTGCGGTTGTTTGATTTTTTTATAAACTTCATCTGAAAATGTCCAAAAGGAAGACATAGATATCATTTGGAAAGGAGACTTACTTGTGTTTCTTGATGTCAATGATGCCGTTCTTTTTGTTTCCCAGCCTCTCCACTGGACTTAGCCTGAGAGGAAAAGAGAGAGAGACATTTATATTGGTTTAATGTCAAGTTTAATAACCCTGTGGATGTTCTGTTTAAAAAGAGACAGCCTGGAAACTTAACACACTCACATGATTAAATTAGTCTAACGGTGGGTTCATATCAGGAACGGAGGCACGGCACTATGTTAATGGTCATGCGAGCTGAAGCCTGACTGTTCACACCATTTCTCCGCAGTCAACAAGTGATTCTGCTCCTCTGCTGCTTACTATAGAGCCCACGATCACAAACAGCAGTGACACCAGGCTATTTCTAATAAATATAGAGGATGGATTTTGAAATGGGACTGGGAGGGAATCAGAGGAATTAAAACTCAGGGAGAACAGCAGGGAGAAGTGTTTTACGATGCTTCGCTACGTTCAGCTGATCTCAACATAAACAAAAATACACGTGGATGATGGCGCAAGCTGAACGGAGAGAGGGGGGGCAATTGTACTCGAGCAACTTGGTCTGCGCTCTCCGAGTGCCATTCTAGTTCTAAATGAGACTGCCAGGCTGCTCTACACCACCAATTACACAGTGATTCCCTGAATATGTGTTTAAATGACAAAGCGGTATTGTCCTCATATCTGATCGTGCTTGTTGATTCACCGTACTTGCAGAGTCTCCTGATGAGGTCGTCTGGACGCTTCCCTATTCTCTTAGGGAAGTCCACCTTCTCAATGCCATGGAGGACCATGGTGTAAATCTTTATGGGGTCTGAGCCAGCAAAGGGAGGGCTGGAAGAAAAACATGTTTTAGATTTATTGAAAAAATAAAGCAAAAAAAAAAAATCAGACTGCACTGTTCAGAGAGACAAAGTCATCCCCCCGCTGCTGCAATTTAAAGCTAGTCTCTACTCTGCAGTGTTCTGGAGATGTTCTAAAAATAGTAATTAGAGTACTTAGTCGTATACGACATGCTTGACCTCAGAAGGTTAATCATTGGTACCTCACCTGACAGGAAACAGTAGAAACAGGGACTCTATTCAACCCTGTCAGCATGTAGATGAGGAATAACCCTTATTATTCCTCATCTACATGCTTTCTCTGGGTCAGATAATCTGCCATCATTGACTTTGTTTGTTGAGTTTTAACTGTTATGCTGATGACCCTCAACTGTACCTTCACATCACACCTTCCACCCACCTCTGCGTGTCATCAAATGTGGTACCAAGACTAAGAAAAGCAAAAGTCTTTGCTTTAACATTTTCTTCCCAAATCTCAAAAGTAGCAGATTCTACCTTACTGACTTACTTGCCAGTGAGAAGTTCAAATACGAGGATTCCTAAAGACCAGCAATCAGCTCCAAAGTCATGGCCTTTGTTCATGATGACTTCCGGGGCCACATACTCTGGAGTCCCACAGAATGTCCAGGTCTTCTTTCCAAGGCCGATCTTTTTAGCAAAGCCAAAATCTGCCTGAGGAAATACAGAGGACATATATTACCTTAATAATATGCTCAAAGATAATATAGACACACAATGAATAACACTATTTAAAGGACATCACTCAAACAAATATTTAGACAGTGGCTTACCATTTTGACATAACCCTCAGCATCCAGTAGTAGGTTTTCAGGCTTCAGGTCTCTGTAGACGATGCCCATAGTGTGGAGGTAATCAAAGGCCTCTAAGACACAACCAGTACAGAACCTGGCTGTGGGCTCATCAAAATAACTCCTGGCAGGTTATGAAAAGATCAACAAATCAATAGAATTATATGAATATACACAGAGCCGACTCTGAAAAACTGTCAGGGACGTTGCAGTTCATGTTCGGTGTCTTAACCCCTAAACCAATAGAGTGCTAGAGGGATGACGTACTTTCGTAGGCCAACCCGAAAGTTAGCATCACACCCTCGACGAAAAGCCAACAGGATTTTTCCATTGGATTTTGGATTATTGCAGAAAATAAGCTTACACTTTTTGTTCAGCAAGATAATCTTCACAAAATAACACCACTTTTGTGATTTTTGTAGCATAAATGCAATAGCCAGAAGTAAAAATCTAATATTAGTCAAAAAGTCTTTTGAAGTTTAAAAAACCTTAAAAAATATTTTTTTTTTTTCAACAAAATACACCAAGGTCTCATGACTTCACGTCGCCACTACAAAGCTAAAAGCGGACTAATGTTCGACCATGATGATGTTAAGTAGTCTCATTTAGCCATCCGCATTTTTGAAGACACATAAAAGACACTGTTAAAGTTACGCTTTACTGAAAATATAAATTTCTGGATGTTTTCATTTGTAGTTGTTATAAATGTAGCAAAAGGACCTACACTCACATGTCCCTCAGCACAGTCCACAGCTCTCCACCGAGACACGCCTCCAGCAGCATGTAGACAAACTTATCATCCCGAAATGTTTGGAATAACCTGAAATACATCAACAGACAGCCAAGAGACTCTTTGTTAACTACTGTGTTAAATTAAAAACACCCATACTTGTCAACCTTGAGACCCTAAAAATAGGGAGGATTTCAAAACCAAAGTGGGCGTCTAGAGGTTTCTTCCCCGTCTCTCACTCCCTGAAGGCCCTTTCAGACACAACGCGACAATGGCACCACTGTGCTCTGAAACCCGTTATTTCCAATGGCTTGCACCCCACCATGACGACTTTTCGCTGTGTTGTGCAAAGTATCCAGTTCTCTTAATACATCCATGGTTGAGATAATGAAAATGAAAAAAAGTGTGAAAATTTGTCATAAATTGGGAGAAATATGGGAGAATTGTGAACCCAGGAAGAAACCGGGAGAGGGCGATGAAAACAGGGAGTCTCCCGGGAAAATCGTGAGGGTTGGCAAGTATGAAAACTCCTCCTAATCCACCTGCTAGCATAGCAACAATAACTAATTTAGGACCCCTAAATATAAATAATGATTGTCACTGGTAATATGCTTAGTGCTGCACGTCTAGTGGAAACTGCATTCATGTTTTGTATTGGTATTGATGTCTTGTATTGGTAATGCAATGCTGAAAACATAATAATGATCATATAGTCATATACCCATGACATGCCTATGATGCATTTCTATTGGCCTATAAACATGAAGCACTGCAGATTGCTGATGCTGCAGCTCTTCAGAGAAAAAGACTTTTGGTGCAAGCTCTAAAAAAAAATATCTCATTCTCTAAACTTTACAGCCCATGACCACTGAAACTTATACGAATTTGCATTCTTAGATTTAATTTAACACTGAGACCCCATAAAAAACAAAAAATGTCTGAACTAAAAAGGACGAAACTGAGTGGTAGGAGGAATGTTGTATTAGTGAAGTGGGAGAGTGAACATTTTGGCTGAACTTTTCCCTTTCAATGACAATGTCAACAGACTGCTTGCACAAGGCCTTTGTTCTTTAAAGTCATAGCCCAGATAAATCTCAGTGCAGTGGTGGGACCCGGGTCCGCAGCTTTCTCCCAGCAGGTTCCTTAGCAACTCCACAGAGAAACCACCACACTGACCGGCCCCCATTATCTTCTCCTTAAGGAATACGAGATATTTGTGGCAGATTGATCTGTTGGCTATCTTACCCATCATGTAGCCTCTTCTGTTAAACATCCACATACTTCCACTAGCTCTGATTACGGAAAACAACTAAACATCCTAACATAATCATAATCTCAAAGTAACACCTTACTCTTCATGAAACAAAGAAACCTTAATGTGTAATGATGTGTATGGCCCACACCTGATGATAAACGCTGAGTTTGTTTGCTGAAGGATGTTTTTCTCAGAGTAGATGTGCTCCTGCTGTCTGGTGTCTACAATGTGCTTCTTCTTGATGCACTTCAGAGCAAACGTGGTGTCCTCATCCTTCAGCTTTACCTGGGAAACAAACAGCAGAGAGGAGCTTGTTGAGCAAAGCTCACTGACGGATACTAGAAATGTATATTATAGCTAAACGTTACACAAAAGCACCAGCTAAACAGTGACTGAATGTGTGTACAAATGTGTGTATAAATGTATAAAAGATCAAAAAAAAAATTACATTAAAATTAACCAACATTGCTAAATGTTGAGTCGTAAAAATTGTAAGAAAAAAATGTTGGCACTGGACGTTTCTGTAAAGCGTGGATACGTAGAATGTGGAAGTTTTTGCATTTGGTCAGAGCAATTGACGTATCGAGTGGCCGTTATTCGTTGGTGCATTACACTGTTACTGCAACTCACCAGCTCCACTCGTCCAAATCCTCCCATGCCCAGTGTAGCTATGACCTCGAGCTCCTGGAAAGGCAGGAGAGAAATCTTCTCCCTCAGCCTCCTCAGCTCCTGGGCCTCTGCAGAGTCAATCTGAGGTGAGTGGGGCCTGAGAGAGTAGTAATACGGGACATACGATTACATTTGGGCCCTTTTTTCCTTTTCAGGGTTAGACTGACGGACTCATTTAAAAACTAAGCTTCAAAGCAGCTTCTCACCAGTAAAACTGGTAATGCAGTCATGACTATATGATATCCAATAAGTCACCACCATTATCACCTTACAAGGAGGCTTAATTAACATTTATACAGCTAAAAGTCTGTTGTGTCATTCTGTCATTGTGCGCTTACAGGACATTCCTCATCTCATCACTCCTGGAGAGCTCTTCCACGTATTCCTTCAGGTAAGCCTGAAGTTCCTCATAAGTTCCCACCATTTGGTTGAAGTTGCTGGAGAGGAGGCAAACACATGAAAAACTTTTAAAGAGGAAAGAGAGTCTGAAACAATTAACCTTTTACTGGCTCCAATTGTAAACCTAATAGTATACTCTCTGTCTGAGTAAGATACATTTACAATTATTTTAGTATTTTAGCATTTTTTATGCATTAATATCATCATCATCATCATTAACGTCTTCACATGTATGTCCTGTACATAATCACTCAGTTCATGTATATCCATCCAGTATTTATTTCTTTGGACTATTTGTATTGTTTTAAATTTACAGAACACTTGACTTGTATATATACATTTGATTTTATGAGGGCCCGAGTATCGACGAAGTCGGAGCTGAGGACCTATTGAAATTCAAATGATTATTAATATTAGGGCCCGGGCCCTAAATTGATGTAATCCGATCAACTTCAAATTTGGTCAGTACAATCTTAAGACCTTTGTCATGAAAAGTTATTAAAGGTTTGAGCTTTCATAAAACGTGTTGCCGTGGTGTGGCGGACAATTTACATGATTCTCCATTTATTGAACTGTTGTAACTCCACTGTGATTGGTCAAATCTGCCCAAAACTTGACCTATTTCATGGTAGTCCGGGCCTGAGGACATCTACGTGACAATATTGACTCAGTCATAGCACCACCTACTGGCAATAGAAAGTCAGCGTTATGTGACAAACATCATCAGATTTTGTCTGATTTTGATTGTGTGGTCTAAACTTGATATAGTATATCTTCCTCTATTTGGAACAAAAACATTCCTACAATTAGAAAAGCAGAGAGAGACCGAAAGATGCGGGGGGAGTGGCACTGCCAAATTTTCTGCATTATTACTGGGCTTCCAACATTCATAAAGTTATTCACTGGGTATCAAATTTCTATGAGGGCACAGGACTATTATGGGCTGAGATGGAACAATTTGTTTGCAATCCAGTATCCTTACCATCAATGCTTTGTGCACCACTACCTCTCAGCAAAAAAAGGCAGACAGTTAACCCCATTGTAAATGGCTCACTGAAAATATGGTCCCAGTTTAGGTCACATTTTAAACATAAACAGGTGCTCACTTTGCTACCTATCGTATCTAATGGGCTATTTCCACCTTTATTAATAGACTCTGCATTCCAGTTATGGTTCAGGAAGGGGCTACGATGTATAAGGGATCTTTTTCAAAATAATAACTTTATGTCTTTTGAGCACATTGTTAGAGAACATGACATACCTAAATCTAATTTTTTCAGGTATTTGCAAGTGCGCAGTCTTGTCAGAAAGCTTTTTGTTTCCTTCCCATCTCGCCCGACAGATGTTTGGATTGAGGAATTTTTAGATTTGGATCCTCTTGAACGTGGTCTGATATCTAGACTGTACAGTGAAATTCAAAGGGTGGCATCGCCTTCACTGAACCATCTCAGGGAACAATGGGGTAAAGACTTCGGAGCGGTTATTTCAGATAAAGTTTGGCGGTTTGCAATTGAACGGATCCATTCAACATCTATCTGTGTAAAACATGGATTATTACAATTTAAGATTATTCACAGACTCCACCTTTCAAAAAGCAAACTCGCAAAGATGTTCCCAGGAACAGATCCAACTTGCTCCCGTTGCCATCAAGACGATGCCACCCTTTATCACATATTTTGGACTTGCCCAGCCCTGGTTCCACTCTTGACCGCTATCTTTGAAACCTTTTCATACATTTGTGATAAAGAAATACAGCCAGACCCAACAATTGCGATATTTGGGGTAGCTCCTCCAGAAGTCCCACTGTCATTGGTTCAAGCTGATGCATTGGCTTTTTCCTCACTGCCAGTGCGAAGGCTAATACTACTACAGTGGAAATCCAACAATCCACCGACGCATTCTCAATGGATAGAAAGTGTTATGACATATTTAAAGCTAGAGAAACTTAGATACTCAACAAGAGGCTCATCTAAGAGGTTTTTCAAAGTGTGGCGGCCTTTTCTCTTTTACTTTGAACATGAATATGTATCTAAACAGCAGATGTAGGCTCCCCTGTTAGTATGTACTGGTATCCTGCCAGTACCCCCGACGTGCGCAAAGGTGCGAGGGCCTGATCATCGCTGCTTGCAGCTTTAATATTATAGTTTGCTCTTTGTTTGTAAAATTATCCGCTCCGCTGACAGCAGACTTGCTCATGTTTGTGACTGGTCATATGCACCGCCCCTTTTATGCGAACGCTCTCATAGCTAGATTGAGAAACACTTGGTTGACTTACCGAGTTGATGACCACCGTCGTGTGACCGCCTAACGTGACCGCCTAGCGTGATCGCGGTTGTTAGGGTTAGTGAAGCCAGATAACGGGAAGTTATTCAGGTTTTGTCGAACTCACTTCGTAGTATAGACTTCTGGTCTGGAGCAGGCTAGCTGCACAGAATAAATCTCCATGGTAATTTATGTGCTACTGCTCAGTCACAGTTAAATCCAGCCAGGATAACTGGAAAATGCCGGTTTGATACGCTATCTAGGTTTTGTGAAATAGCCCACTTGGTATATTAGTCCAGCTCTACATAATAACATGCCACGTAAACAACATCCAGCTACTCACTCTCTGTCCACCACCAGGCAGTGTGTGTCGTTCTCATTGCAGACGATGTTGGCTGAGCGGACATCCTCACTGTAAACATGCATGTACAGTTCAGTCAAACAAACGCAACACAGACCCATATGTACACACTGCAGTGTGATGAAGCAGGCCTTTGTCAGACCACAAATAAACATGAAGGGTCATCTTTGTCTGCTTCTATTGTTTGCTTGTGGGTTGAAGGCACAGTATGTTCTGAATGTCCTGAAGGGAGCAGTTTCTCCTCCGTCTCAAAATAGTACAACAGAAATGCTCCTGTAATGTGAAAATGAAACTCTGAAGGACTCTCATCGTCTCCTCATCCAGTCACATCTTGTCACTGACCTTTTTGACTTGTCTTTTCAATTGTGCATGACTCATACAAGATAAGCAGAGATATTTTCCCCATGTCTCCTCCTAAAAACCCACATTCGCACCAGACTTTCATAAATAGAGGTTACAGTGGACAGGTACTTAAAAGCTATCTTCCTGTATGCATGGGTTTCATTTGTTTTCATGCATGGTTGTTATTGGTTCGTTGGTTATTATCTCCGCCAGGATATAATGAGATCGGTCCTGTGTGTGCGTGAGTGCAACCTTGTCTCCTACAAAATTACATTCCCATACAACTAAACTGCATTCTCAATTACGTTTCGAGGGAAACATATTTTTTCCGGTATTATATTCGCAATTTTAAACACTGACTAATGTCATAAATTGACACAAATCAAAACAAAAAAATGCAAAAAAACAACTATGTTAGGTTTAGGCAACAAATCTACTTAGTTAAGTTTAGTAAAAAATAAAAAATAAGTGAACGTAGTCTTTTGGTATCACATGAATACTGGTCTCCTGGGTGAAAGTCCTGTGTTTGTTGATCCATCCACCTTCGCCAACCTCCTCCCTGACGCATTTGTGATACGTCAAAAACAAACGGAATCCACGACCAAATACGTTTCCCTCGAAACCTAATTCACAATGCAGTTACATTGTATATGAACGTACTTTTTAGCAGACATCTTCATAGATAAAAATGTAAACATGTCTGATACACTTGCAGTCTAGACGGAGGGTTAGCCAAGTGTGGGTTGTATTGGTTCGATCAAACATTAGCAGCGGTTGTTGCAGACACACCTGGCAGAGATCTGCCCTATACTGAGTGCACCTTTCTAGTTATAACATGACTGGAAGTGAGATGTTGTGGGATGTTCTATGCTGAGCATACTGATGATGCTGAGAATACAGAGGATGTTGTTAGTGTTAATCTGTTGTTGATGTTAATCTGGCTGAGGATTTTGAAGATGATGAGGATGTTGACGTGGCTGGGCATGCTGAGGTTGTTGAGGATGCTGAGAACTCTGAGGGATGTTGAGGAGGCTGGCATGACTAAATATATACAGTATATAAAAGTGCTGCACTGTGTCCTCAGCCTTCTGTGAAGCTGTTGTTTGTACCTGATGAGAGCTTTCTCTCCAAAGTAGTCTCCAGCTCCCAATGTCTTGATTTCCTGTGGTTCAGCGAAGCCCTCCGTGCTCTGAGTGACTATGACCTACAGATAGGAAACGATAGAATGAGGCACAGCAACAACTACTCATTTAATCGGCGTTTCGTTGTTTTATCATTGGAATCGTGAAATTAAGATAATCATTCTTTCACTGTTGGCTCACTGTAAGTCAATCAGTATACAAGCTATGGATCACTTCCTTAAATGTATTTGTAAGTTTTCAGTTTTGCAACCACTACGCCCACATGCACCTATAGTTAATCCAATGGCCACTGTTTTTACAGCAGTCCCCTGAGTCTTTGTTCATTTAGTGCTGTGGGCTGAACCACGGGCAGCTTAACACTGGTAACACGAAGGAGTTGGTGGTGGACTTCAGTAGGTGTCGAACACCCCCGCACCCTCTACACCCCCTACACCTATTTCCATCCAAGGGGTGGATATGGACTGTTTAGGTACAAGTAACTTGGAGTTTGCCTAGACAACAAGCTGGACTGGGCTAAGACCACTTAAGCTGTGTACAAGAAGGGCCAGAGCCGACTTCCTGCGGAGGCTCCGGTCATTCAATGTTTGCAGTACCATGCTGAGGATGGTCTACCAGTCGGTGGTAGCCAGTGCCATCTTCTTTGCTGTGGTATGCTGGGGCAGCAGGGTGAGGACAGTCGAAGCCAACAGAATCACTCCCAACTCGTCAAATACTTATAGAGGCATAGTCAACGGCTCTGCGCTTCAAACTACGATGCTCTAAGTACCCATCTAGCGTCAGTTTTGGACATGTCAGGGACGGCATGTCTTTACATGCATAGTGTCTTTTCAAAATAAACTTTGTGTTCACAGGAAACGTACAGTTTCTGCTTGTTACATACATATTATCTTTTAAAAATTTAATTCCAACATAGGTTTACTTACTCAATAAAAGTACTTGGTTAGGTTTAGGTCATAAAACTATTCGGTTACTCTTCAGAAAAGATCGTGTTTGGGGTTAAAATAACTATGGCTCTTACTGGTGTTAGTAAAGTGTGGAAGTTAACAGTCAACGTTGACTTGGTTTCACACAGGAAGCCCGGTGCATCACATACAGATGCTAAAGGGTGCCCCATTGCGTTGGTATATGATCCTTGTTTTTACTCCTTGCATGGTGTATGTTTTGGATTTTATGGAGTTTGGATATCTCTTTGTTGATTTTTTTTACTTGTACCATTATTGATATTTTATGCACTATATTTGCACTCTACACTGTACTGTACTGCAACAGCTGCAGAAAAATCTCTCTCAAGATGAATAAAGTTCTATCTTATATCATCGTGATAAAATGTGAGGAACACTTGTAGAATTGTGGACTTGAATTTGAAATTGGAACAGTGCTTGGGCTGTGACATTTCTAAAGTCAATGGGAACACAAGTACGGACACAAACACAGATTGAGAAAGGCCTAATTGTGCAGATATCTCACCTCTCCTTTTGCAATGATAAAGAAAGTGTTCCCTTCTTCACCCTCTCGAATGATATATTCCCCTTTTTCAAAATAGTCCTGAAAAAAACAGAAGAACAGTCATTCTCTTGTCCACTTAGGTCCTGTTCAGACCTGGCATGAACATGTGTCTCGGGTGATCCGATCACAACCTAATCTGAACCTACTTAGTCAGAAACAGATACTGTATGGAACTGAATACAATGCTTTTTTAGATTATAGGCAAAAAATGTGGTGGAGTGGGAAATACTCACCACTTCAAGACAATCAACAACCTTGGCTAGTTTCTCCTCTGGCAGTCCTTGGAGCAGAGACACACTTACAGAGAAACAAGTACACACATTCATCATGGGTGCTGGGATTGATTATATATAGTATAACTGCAAAAAAAAAAAATGTAGTATCTAGTATCTGTAGTATATAATCCCAATGAAATCATGAGTATCTGTATCTGTGTCTGCGCATGTCCAATATGTCTATGTAGTTAAATGTAGGCTATGTGTATAACAAGAGGGCATTGGCTTGAAATAGGCAAATTATGTATCCTCAGGGACAAACATGCACTAACAGCAGAGTTTTTACTGCTTTTACCAAAACCTGACTATATCTGTAATAATAAGACCTATTTCTAGAGTGTTGTTGAGTGTGTAATGAACTACTGCCAACTGCAATCTTAGAAATAAGGGTTCTGAAAAAGGTTCTTGATGCAGGGCTGAGGTTCTACCCAGAACCATTTGTTTCTGAAGAACCCTACTGAATCTCTGTTTTTTAAAGAATGGCTGTCACAAAGTTTTAGTTGGTCTTGTTTGTCACGATAAACCCAACCCCATCCCCTGACGTAAGTGGTTCTTGGTTCTAGACCATTAAAGTGTTAGTGTCACTCTGGAACCAGTTGGTTCCAACTGGTTCGAGATTAGGCACCTCAACTCTAGGCACTAGGCAACTCTATATGGTTGTAGTTAGCACCTTTATTTGCAAAAGAGTAATGTAAAGTTTAGTCTAAAACTCAGACCTGAACCCAGCCTGTAACTACATCTTTAAGATCTGAACTGACTGAACACAACAGGTACAGCCCCGTTTGAAACTTAAACCTCATCTGAATGTCGTAGCTATATTTGTACTTACTGAGTGTTAGCTTGCCAGGCTAATGCTACATATTGGCTACACTGTTGCAAGTTTGGAGTGTACCGCCAACCTCACTGAAAACACTGGTTTGATTGTATAGTTGAGAGAAGTCAGTTGTTTGTACCTGCGCAGAAAGCTGAAGTACTCCTCATGTCTGGCCTGTATGGTCCGCATCATGATGGTCTGGAAAGTCTGGCGGTCCAGAGCCCAGATATGAGACTGGGACACAGCTGGATGAGAATGGAGAACCTTTAACAACTCATTAAATCTATTGCTTTATCATCACTGTGGAGGATAGTTAAGGGTTATTCTAAATAAATGGCTAGAACGACCGATAGAAATCGGTCGATCAACTTTTTCTTTTTCCGGATTTTGTTCTCCAGCCGGTGGATGTTGCTCACCAAACGTGAGTAAGCCAGTTTACAGTTCTTACACACAGCCACGTTACTGATGAAATGATTGGAAACAGGATGATGCAAGCAAGCAGACCATCCACTAGCATAAAACAATGCGCTCGTTTAATATGAAAAACTTAAACCACGATATGAAAATAATCCTATGTTCGGTAAAAGATTGGCGTTAAAAATGTGTTTTTGCGGACTTGTGCTCTTCTGTGAGTGCACCAGCATAAAACAAGTCCTTAAAAGACCATTATATAATCCATATCTAATGACTAAAATCTGTATTTCTGTTAAAAGATGTGATTGATGCGACCAAGATCTAAAAGTGTAAGATAGATAGATAACATAGATATGGCCTAAAACTGAAGTTGGAAAGATATTCACGGATTCAACCTTCCCAGAACTCATAAGCAAAACATTGTTAAAACACGACGGTTCTTTCTAACCCTAGTAAGGTAGACAATGAGCTACAACCTCAGTTACAGCAAAATGAGCCGTCCTCCGAGCTGGACACTTAACTTTGGTGTCTATGTGCACCTGGCTGTGAGACAAGTGACAAAAGAGACAAGTGCACAGGGGCTGTCTAGAAAGAGATACTTTCTTAAAAAAGAAAGTGAGGAATAATCCTTAAAAAGTTAGATTCTAGAGCAACTAACCTTCAGGTATCTTTGACAAGGCTGCATTTGATTGCTCACCATTTCAGAACCAAATGTGCAACAGCCACTGTTATTAATTCATTTATTTTAATTTCTACAGCAGATTTTACTGGGCTCCCAAAATCATCTTTATATTCTGATAATTGCACAAGAACAAAGCAAAAATGCAAGTTATACATTTTAAAATTCAATTGGCAAGTCAACATTTAAGATCACAATAATCTATTTTTAAAGAGATTAAAATTAAACAGTAATTATTCCAGTGGCACATCTCCAGGATCAATGTCTCACCTACATGTTCATCCAAATTTTAACATTTTGCCTGGTTGCTCTGTGCAAGAGACTTGATAATGTTGAATAGAATCAGCATTGTGACAAATGAGTCTGTCTACAAAATGTAGAACTTTCCAGCCAATATTAATTTAACCATATTGGGTGCTACCGTTACACAAGAACTTAGTAGTATAAGCACATCCATAGCCTACAGTACAGTATGAGACTCATGGATGAGTAGTTTTAAAGTATATTTAATAACTCCCTTGTGTGAATACTCATCTGCTTATGTACCATACAGCCAGCAGATGTCTTAGACATGATATGGATATGGTTGTCAAACACAAACAACATGATACACACTAAAGGAACAGAGTCTCAGGGGATCTAGCCAAACACTGGGGCTGTATTCGAAACCACCTTCTGAATACTACTAAGGAACGCAGTATGCAGTATACAGTATATACTGCGTTCCTCAGTAGTATGCCGTATGAAACAGTTAAAACGATTTACTTTACAGTATACTAGGCCAGACCTTAGTCTTTAAACAAGCTCATAAAGTACTGGACTAAAAAAAACACCACCACCAATACTACTATTGCTATTTTAAATACAACTTATACAGCCTACTGACTAACTTATACTAGTAAATATTGCATGGTTTAGCTCAACCCCTTAAACAATTCATTCTAAGAGCTCATGGTGAAGTAAGACAGGATCATTAACTAGGGGAGACGGTAAATACAAAACATTGCACGACAAAATTGCTTTCAGTTACGGCAAAAAAAATAGTGGAATGATATACCTAAAATATGAGAGTAATGTTAAAAAGGGCCATGTTGTTTCAGCAGGTATCTCTCTGCCCCGTCAGAGGCTGCTCTTCCCTCACCTGGTCTGTGAGCTTTTCAACTCCAAAAAGGCCGATAACCACAGGATCCCGTTAATTTACAATGGACATTTGTGTTGTGATATTTAAACAAACCATCTATCAACAAGGAAATAAAAGCCCCTCGTCTACAGACCGGTCTCTAGAGAGAGCTCCAGACAGCTCATAGCGGTCTCTGAGTGTGACCTCCCTGCTGGCTGGCAGCGACCCTGTCAGGCGCTAGCTAGCTGTCACGACAGTTTGTGGAGCTTCTCAACTCGTTGGAGCAAATGTTCGATTTGCCATCTAATATGGTAAAACTGCCAATATTCAAAATCTACATGCTTGATTTCTTGCCGCAAAAAAATTCAGAAGTGAATTTAGTGATGAAATAGCTACGCAAAATGAAAACAAAAAGACAAGCCGTTTTTGGCTGCTGTTGTTGTAACCGTATCCGTACTGTTCCAGCGCTTTGCATTGTGGGATACAGTAGGCGAGTTAGACTGGTCCGATGCATACTGGAGATTTTTCTTTTGTTTGAATACTGCATACTACATGTTACATTTTGACCAAATCAGTATGTACTACTAGTATAGTATGCGGTTTTGAATGCAGAATGACTCTAGAGAGAGCCTTTTACGTTTTTGCTTTACCTGAAGGCCACCGCTTTTGGAACTGCAGTAACGTTGCTCCTATAGTGTTATTATGGTGAGGATGGCCTCTGAACAAAACGTAAGGCGTTATCATAGTTTTGCACTTGGTGGCTCACGTCTCCGCTGTCTTGAAAGGAAGGGGTGAGCGGAGGGGTAATCAACACCACTAGATGCCGTCAAAACCTACACACTGTCGCTTTAAGCACAAGGGAGTGTATGCATGTATGTAATCCCAGAGGTGAGACGTATTAAGAACCATGACTGGTTTGGTCTTATTGAAGTCCCTCACCTTTGACTGTGGCTGTTCTCTTGCAGTTGTACAGTATGGCCAGTTCTCCAAATGCTGTGCCAGGATGCATCTTCCCCAGCAGCTTCCCATTCTGAATGACCTCCAGCAAGCCATCTACAGCGAGGAAAACACAACATACAGTACAGTTCAAACTCATGCATACAACAACATTGTAGATGATAAAATATGTTTAGGAAGGCCAACCTCCTACAAGTCGCCAATTGTGTTGAATTTTAGACTTTCCCTAAACTTCATTTCTACAACAACTGTGTTGTAAAATTTGCAAAAATCATTCTGCTGAGCTGACCTGCCAGTACATAGAGGTAGTTTCCAGGTTCCCCCTCCTGGATGACCAGCTGTCCCTCGGTGTAAACCTTCTCATACATACAGTCCACCATCTCCCTCATGTGCTGTGGCTCCAGCCTCTTCAGAAAGTCATTGTTCATGATGGCGTCGTTGATGAGCTTCTTGGTGCTGGGATTCAAGAAGAAGCAGAAACAAAAAAGTGCCGGTCAAGTCAATTTTATCACAAATGTACCTCAAGTGGCTTTACAATCTGAACAGCATACGACACCCTCTGTCCTCAAATTCTGAAGGTCCAAAGTCCATTGGACAAAGAAAAGAGGTCAATGTTCCTTCACTGAGCAGAGTGAAGAACAGTGCTGGAAAACAAGTGAGATAAGCATCTTTGTGTCAAATTGACAGGATGTTCCGGTTAGCTGTAGCCAGCTGTCTCCTGTGGTCTTTTCCTTACATTAACACTGTTGAATAACGCCACAGTAAGTACTAGGTTAAAGGGATAGTTTGGGTTTTTTGAAGTAAAGCTAAGAAAAATGTATACTTTATCTTACACAGCACCATCTGCCAAGTGTCTTTTTAACCACTATGCATATGGTTAAGAAGAAAGCAATACAATTATACATATGTGAGGAAAGAAATAATCAGTTATACCAAGTTTTGCTTGATTTTTTCAAAATGTAGCATGTTGCATTGACACTGCCTAAACATGTCATTCCCACATGCTGTAGACACGAAAGGCGCCAAATAGGATAAGATGGAAAACAAAGGCCATCAATTCCTTTTCTTTTTTATTAAATAGCATTTTGACAGTGAGGCAGGATAATTTTATAATGACATTGTAAAAAGGATTGCATGTTCAAGCACTAACTCAGCTGACAACCTCATGGTATTTAAACCTGAATGCCCAGGAGATGAAATGCCTTGAATTGGATGCTAGAATTTTTATTATTTGCAATAACAAATGTGGTCATATCAGAACTGTATAAACATTGTTATGCTTTTACCAGACATGACTGCTAGACCAATAGAATCTTGCAAATGTGCATCCTGGGTCCAAGCCACTGCCTTAATGTCTGCAGTTCCAATTTATTCAGCAGATCGCTCTGAGCGGGTGTTTGTGTGCGTCCCTGATTACCACATCACACAGATGATGCGCTAGTAGTGCATTCAGTGAAAAGAAGAGTGCTGAATGGATCGGAGAGTAGTGGGCAAGAGAGGCAGCTTAGGTTGTGTAATTGAGGTCCATAATGACCCAGATCCTGCATTTAAATTCTGTGGCCTTTTATTTCCCTCCATGTTTTTCTATTATCCTGCAATGCTAATTTAGCCTTTCACATGTTGGGGGATATATTACAAAAGCTGGCCAGAGCTCTCACATCCCCCTACCAATGATTCCTACCAGTGTTCTGTTTGGGTTGATCACAACTGATCAAATTACAACAGGACAGTTTTTTGCGCCACTGAAGAACGCGCTGATGACTTCATTTTCTAGTTTTATCATAAGTGATGGCTTTGTTTGACATTTTCTTCTTTCTAATTTTTCTACACCTCAGCAATTATGATCGGTGATTTTGCAAATAAATCCAGGTGCTTGGGTAGAGTCCTGCTTGATGCTGATTGGCTGTCAGATGTGAGGCAGATTTGTTGCTAAAGTTTAGTTGCAAATTAGGTATAAATATCTCTAAGGATGTGTTCACACGCTCATTTGGACCAGTTGTTTGAAAATGAGAATGAGAGAACAGCTTGTTCGCGCTTGGCATTATACTTTACAATTATTGCACCGCTTTTGAATGTTGCCATGTGAACAGAAATTAACCAAGGAGTTCGGTTTTTGGTAGGGGTCCAATTGTATCGAACTAGTTCCTGAATTGGAAAAAAAGCAAATTGATTGCAGGTCTGAAAATGCTCTTAGTCTCAGTTTACAGTGCTTTGTGTTGAAATCATCAAATGCACTTGAACAAAACAACTGTTAAATTCCTGCTGATGACATTTTCAGTTGACAGTAGCAATTTCTAAGAGCAATTAAGTATCCATCCATTTTCTGTCACTTATCTGGGTCTGGGTCTCAGTGGCAGCAGACTAAGCGAGGTAGTCCAGATGTCCCTCTCCCCAGCAACATTTTCCAGCTCTTCCTGGGGGGATCCTGAGATGTTCCCAAGCCAGAAGAGATATATAATCTCTCCAGGCGTGTTCTGGGTCTACCCCGGGGTCTCCTACCAGTTAGATGTGCCTGGAAAACCTCCAAAGGAAGACGCCCGGGAGGTATCTTGACCAGATGCCCCGAAACACCTTAATTGGCTCCTTGC
The DNA here is from genome assembly GCF_015220745.1 of Sebastes umbrosus. Classification (NCBI taxonomy): domain Eukaryota; kingdom Metazoa; phylum Chordata; class Actinopteri; order Perciformes; family Sebastidae; genus Sebastes; species Sebastes umbrosus. The sequence continues at coordinate 29,572,326 of NC_051278.1, read as the reverse complement.
GGATGAAACTCATTTTGGCCGCTTGTGTCCTCTATCTCATTCTTTCGGTCACTACCCGAAGCTCATGACCATAGGTGAGGGTTGGAACGTAGAGCAACTGATAAATTGAAAAATGTTCCTACTGGCTCAGGGGGCAATGTTGTCGGGGGCAAGAGTTTCTGGTAGGGTATTCCAAGGCAAACAGATCCCTGGGAAGGGACCAGACTAAGAGCGATTCACAGACCCCCTGAATTGGCCAGAAAGGAGATGCAGCATAGGGAAAACGGGGTGCCCTCGAGGCTTGACCCATGGGGCTCGGTCGGGCACAGCCAGCCAGGTAGCAGGCAATTGCAGACTGGTTCTTAAATTAGCAATACTTCTTCAATTGTGTTGTAATTGTTGTAACTTCTGCTTAGCTGCACATTCCACACTGGACTATACTGATGTGTTTTTTCCCCAATTAGTCTAAAATGCACATTATTTTTAAAAGCATACTGTAGTATTTTAGAGAACACACCTCACAACTTCCCGCTAGGTTTTCTTGTCTTCTTTCACTGTGATTGAAAACTCTATAACATTTTGTGACGTTCTAGCCCTCTGGTCATTATCATCACACTGATCAGCCATAACCACCTGGCAGTGGGTGGGATATATTAGACAGCAAGAGAACATTTTGAAATCTGAACTTTGTGTTGGAAGAAGAAAAAATGGGCCAGCGTAAGGATGTGAGCAACTTTGACAAGGGCCAAATTGTGTTGGCTAAACAACTGGATCAGAGCATCTCCAAAACTCCAGCTCTGCTTAGCCGCAGACCGGTCAGGGTGCCCGTGCTGACCTGAGCATCAGAACTGGACCACGGAGCAATGGAAGAAGGTGGCCCGGTCTGATGAATCACGTTTTCTTTTACATCATGTGGATGACAACGAGTTCGAGGCGTCGACTTGGCCTCCAAATTCTCCAGATCTCAATCGAATGGAGCATCTGTGGGATGTGCTGGACAAACAAGTCCGATCCACGGAGGCCCCACCTCACAACTTACAGGACTTCTTTCTACCAATCGGAAGGACAAAGATGGAGCCCGCCTTTACTGCTCAGTGACCATACCTGGTTCCAGCTTCACTTTAATTAATAATAAAACATTAGCTGTTGGAACACTGAAGTACTCAAAGATGGGCAAGCTATACAAAGAGCCCATTGCTTTCACCTAAGAAAAAAACAATTAGGTCTTATCTTGTAATTATGACTTACTATCTCATTATTCTGTAATAAATCTGATATGTCTGATCCCTGCATAATGTTTACAAACCAGCACACACTGTGGGCTTGATATGGCCATGGGTGACAATTACCCCCATCGTGAAAAGTGGTCACTAATGTAATCCATTGCAAGGAGTGTTTAACATTTAAAACATAGGTATTGTGTGGAGTGACCCTTTAACTTACTGTGAGTCCTTGCGTACGGACTTTGCGATGGAGATGTGTGCTGCTCTGAACCCTCCACAGAAGTTCTCTGAGGTGGGTTCAGCAGAGACGCCCTCTTTTGCCTTGAGCCTGCGGTGGACCTCCACAGCCACCCTGTGGAAGCGTTTGGGACCCTGGTTGATGACACTGAAGCGGTGGTGGCTGCGGTGGCACAGGGGTGGCGGAGTGTGGAGCAGGCTGTTGTTGTAGCCAATAGCATCCTGGAGCTTGTCGATCTGGGAGATCTTGGCATCCAGATCCCTTTGGAGATGCTGTAACTGGAGCTCCTGCGCTCGGAACTCTTGGTCCCGACGTGCCAGCTCCGCCTCGAGGTGTGTAATCCGCAACCTGAAGATAAGTATTAGTTCAATCACTTGAATACACATAAAGGCAGCCTTACAAAGCCAGACGACTGTACACCCTGGGACAGCTGTGGCTCAGAGGTATAGCAGGTCATTCACTAATCAATACTGAACCCCAAATTACTCCTGAAGGCTGTACGAATCGGTGTGTAAATGAGCACTTACATTAGATCCTGATGGGCAAGTTGGCACCTTGCATGGCAGCCTCTGCCATCAGTGTATGAATGGCTGTATTCGAAACTGCATACTATACTAGCAACGTACATGAAACCTGCCTTGGCGGAGGTCTGCGCTCTCCGAGTGCACTTCTAAATTATTTCTTCATCTGTTCTGTTTTCAGGCCTTATCATTAACCTCTTGTGTCATTTCAGAGCCTGCCACTCCCTCCTGCTTGCAATCATCTCATTTCCTTCACCTGGGTTTCCCTGGCCACCTCCTCACCTGGAGCTTGTTCCCTAATCAGTTCCTCAGTCTGTATATACCAGTGATGGTTCACTGGTCACTTGCCAGATTGTCTAGTGTTTTGCTGCCTAGCCTTCCAGCATTTCTTTCTCTTGCCTGACTAACTACTAGTTTTTGATGGTTTCCCAGACCTTACCTGTTTACCTGTTTGCCTGTTTGGACTGGTTTCCTGCTACTGACCTTTGACTGACTTACCAAGTAAAGCTGAACATAACCGTTGAACTGCCTGCCTCCTTGTTGTGCTTTTGGGTTCCATTCTGCCAGTTTCGTTAGAAGCTTTACAAATGTTTGACCTGTCATTACACCCTGCAGTGGGTATCAGGCTGTGCTGTCATAGAACTAATTAGCCCTTAGGTGACACCATTCCCTAAACCTAACATACCATTAGACTGCCTATGAATCATACTCTCACCCAAGCAAAGAACACATGCTTGGCGGCTTGACCTGAAACTTACATCTACATTGTACTGAATCTGCTTAGGCTAGCCTACATTGGCTGGCCCCACTGGACTGAAGGGCAGTTTCATCGGAATCTATGGCATACTTTCCAGTTTCTTACATGAGTCAACATCAGTGTTGTTTGACCATGGCATGACCGTTTCTTAACTGTAACTAAGTTTTTTTAAAACCCAAATTATGATCTTTCCCTAACCTGAGCCAAGTTGCTTTTTAGCCTACAACTAATGAAACCTTAACCATAGCAGTAACAGATCTGAAAATCTGCTAGTCTTTTTTGTAAAAAAGTATGAAAATGCTTTTGGAAGGCCCTGATAAACAACATATTTTGGAGGAAGCAGGTGTTTGCAGCTGCATGCATGTTGTATTTTGGTGACATTTCCAAAACAGCCTCAATATTATTCCAGTTTAAAACACATAAGCAAAGACCAAAGACATCCCACGGAGGGATGCATTGATCCAACTAGGTGATCATGATGGGCTTTTTTGAAATGATTCATGTTAAAAAAAATAAGAAATCTATATATATATATCCACAAGTTGGATATTTCTCTTTATTGTGTAATTGGAATTTATAAACTGTGTTAGGGACTTTATTCATCCTCAGTGGGACTATTAAAATGTATACAGCAGAGCGCACACACACAAACACACACACATACGTATCTCAAATAAAAGTAAGTAAGTAAAATAAGCTTTGCAACATATAGAAGTCACAGGTCATCCTTTACTTATCTTACAATAACTTTTTCATAATAGAGCACACAAATGCATGAGGTACCTGAGGATATCTGTGTCCAGGCCAGGATGGTCTGTGTGGATGGAGGCCAGGCAGCTGTTCTCCTCAGCCCGTTGGGCTTTTATCGAACCATTGCCCATGGCCAGGCATTGGCTGGCCACCATAGGAATAGCTCTCAGTCTCACCGCGATGACTGACTGAGAGGGAGCTCTGCAAGGGGTGCTCTTTCTTCTTTAATGCCTGCTTTATTAAATGATAAAATGTACTACAGAAATGCAAACGACACAAGAATGATTACTCTGACTGACGACGTGTGTTAGTCAATCAATTGTGATTCTTAACCCCCTGAGACCCGCGGGATCGCCGGCAATCACGCCCAGATTTACCGTCTTTCAGAGGCTGTAGCAGGCTCAATTTTAGATCTAGAGTGAAGGTGCTGGTACCATATGAAACTAACCTAAGGAAGGAGGCTAAATAACGCTCCAAAGTTAGGCTAAATTTTGAAAACTGGTATGGCCATTTTCAAAGGGATCCCATGACTTTTGACCTTAAAATATGTGAATGAAAATGGGTTCTATGGGTACGCACGAGTCTCCCCTTTACAGACATGCCCTCTTTATGATAATCACATGCAGTTTTGGCCAAAAACAATGCAGTTTTATGCACGCAGTATAAATGTGATATTTTTGCCTATTCTAAAAATGGTGTGTTTGAATATTTCTACATACTGGCGTCCCTAAACAGCCTTGAAATTACATAAATTGGGCATGACTGGATTCAATGAGCTTATATTCATTTGTGACGATGTTAGTCTCCATAGTGGCCATTTCATTGTAGTGAGACATTTATGAATCTTAATTTTTATCAATTCTCGAGTGGTAAAAAATGGTTAAATTTAGCACCAAATCTGTGTATCAAATGGTATCAATCCTAAAAATTCTGCAACATACTTCCATTATAATGTTAAAATTACAAGCCTTATACACTTGTAATTTATTTTTAATTAATTCAATATTTTTTATTACAACTTGACACACAGTGCTGAGCTGCATCTCAAATACATCGTCAGGTTCTCAGCTTTCAGATGATGTACACCACTTCTATGTGACATCTACTGTTGACCTGCTATCTAGCCCGAAAGCCCCCCCCCCCCTAAAAAAGCCAAAAAGGAGCCAATGTGGGTCTCAGAGGGTTAATATGAAATGGAAACTCTGGGGTCGACAGAATCCTGCCACAAACAATGCCGCCTTGGATCAACCTCTACACATTCTATTTACTCAGTGCCAATGGGTGAACAAATATTATTTATGCAAGTGTTAAAAACTTACAACACTGTCAATTATGCTTAAGCAAGTCTCAAATCAGGTTTTGCATCATGCACCCTTTAGATTCTCCCAGTTTCTATACAGTCTATTTATCAAGAAAGAGAACAATTTCCATTATTTACTCACCGAGTGGCCGAGGAATGTGTTGAGAATGATAATCCTAATGTTCTGAAACGCAGACGATATGATCATTGTTTCATGCTCCCTCTACAATTCAATTGTGTCTTATTTGGTCGCTGTCCACAAGCACAATGACACTCATCTAATGTATGCTGTGAGGCGCTTTTACCATTTCCAACTGTGTCACCAAGAAGTGGATCTGCTGATGAAGTGGAAGTGTCTGGCAACCCCTGGTGGCCTTGTGGTGTTTGACATGTTGAGAGAGCGAGAGGGAAAGAGGGAGAGAGCAATTATATAATAGTAATATTTGGAAGTAGTAGTAGTAGAGTCATAGGATAAATGATAAATGTTGGGTGTACACATCTCTCTCTCTCTCTCTCTCTCTCTCTCATATATAGATCCTTTAAGTCCTGTAAGTTGCGAGGTGGGTACCTCCGTGGATCGGATTTGTTTGTCCAGCACATCCCACAGATGCTCCATTGGATTGAGATCTGGAGAATTTGGAGGCCGAGTCAACACCTCCAACTCGTTGCCATCCACATGATGTGAAAGAAAACGTGATTCATCATCAGACCAGTCCACCTTCTTGCATTGCTCCGTGGTCCAGTTCTGATGAAGTCCACTGACAGGTGAAGTGAATAGCATTGATTATCTCGTTACAATGGTACCTGGCAGTGGGGGGGATATATTAGACAGCAAGTGAATATTCTGAACTTTGAACTTTGTGTTGGAAGCAGAAAAAATGGGCCAGCGTAAGGATGTGAGTGACTTTGATAAAGGCCAAATGGTGCTGGCTAGACGACTGGGTCAGAGCATCTCCTGAACTGCAGCTCTTGTGGGATGTTCCCGGTCTGCAGTGGTCAGGACCTACCAAAAGTGGTCCAAAGAAGGAGAACCAGTGAATCGGTGACATGGTTAGACCCGAGGCTCATTGATGCACGTGGGGAGCGAAGGCTGGCCCGTGTTGTCCGATCCAATAGAAGAGCTACTGGAGCTCAAACTGCTGAAAAAGTGAATGCTGGTTCCGATAGAAAGGTGTCAGAACACACAGTGCATCGCAGTTTATTGCGTATGGGGCTGCGTATCTGCAGACCGGTCAGGGTGCCCATGCTGCCCTAATGTTATGGCTGATCGTTGTATACTTATGAGTGCATCAAACATCTTTGGTGATTTGGTTTGCCTGGAACACGGCAAGGAATAGACGCAGTCAGATGCACGTGTTTATTTGCATACTGTATAGAGCGGGGAAGTGGTCACTCGAGACACATGGGGAGATGCATTCTAATGCCACTGACATACTTAGAGCTGTCCACTTGTGATCGGATCACCCAAGTCCCATGTTAATACCAGGTGTAAACAGGGCATAAGAGAGCAATAGTAAATTCTAGGCAGATCTTTTTAAATCCTGGAAAATGCCTCTAGCCGTGCGTACATATTGTAAAAAGCGAAGTTTTCTGGATGTGAAAAAATGTTGTCACTTAACCAGGGTTTTTCAGAATTGTAAAATACTGATATTCTTTTCTGGCAATAGGATTGTGTCAGAGGTAAGAAAAGAGATGCTTCACTGCAGTTGTAATAGTAAAAAAAAAAATTATACATTTAAATCCAACAACAAAAGACATGTATGCACACAAACACACCAAAACGGAATCCATTGAAAATAGCTTTCTTTATTCGGAGTCAGTGACAAATTGCTTAAAAAGATGACTTCTACTGAACAGTGAATCTGTTTGGCAATCAGTGACGACAGCTGCCATTGTTTGGATTATAAAAAGTAAAAATAAAATTATTTTGGAAAACAAAAACAATATCATTACCTCATATAAACAATCAGTTCTGACTGCACTAAAACTAACAGCAACTCAGCATGTGGATTACAGTGAATACTGCGGTTGGAAGTTACATTGAATCTTGGAAAACAAACTTATACATCTCAAATCAATGTCGTGGTATAGCACAGAAATCTGCAGAAAAGGTCATTCGGTTGGCAGATTTCTTTTGAATGTGCAAGAAATCATCAAATGTACAGTATATCTATATTCCATCATCAATATAGGAAAAGAAAGTTGAAAAAACAATAGCATGCAAATTCTGTATAATGCCCTCTTTAGTACAGAATTTCAAACAAATTATACATCAAGATTTATACTTTGATGAAAATAAAGCAAGTTAACTGTGTTTATGAACACTTTTCTACTTACAGAAATTCTACTTTACGTTCCAAATTTAAATACAAACAGTGTGACCTAAATAAAAGACAGTGCAACTGCTGCTGTAAATACAAATCCAGGCGATGGTATATCCACAATAATGCACTCTGAGGGGATCCAAAATAGAAAGTAATGGCCACCTAGCCAGATCTCTGTATAGTTATTCTTAATGCCTGTCAGGTGAGTAGTACATTCACCAGTTAGAAGGACGCAGGTGGAGATTTTTCTTTAGAGAATTTTGACGTTATTTTTTCTGTTTGTGGCGGACACTGGGGCAGGATATATATATATATGTATGTATATATATATATACATACATGTATATATATATGAGTGCATTATGGCATTTCTGAAGAACTCATCAATGGGAAGTAAATAATATTACTCACAGATAATACACAGACTGGCATTAACACATCTGGCACATCAGCTTTGATACAAAACCAAAAAGTACATTTGAATCAAATATGCCTTTGTTTGAATTTAGTGCAGCTAAAAACACATTTTCTGGTTCACGACCTGTTGCAGATGGTTAATTGAAAACTTATATTCTTATATACTTACATAAAACTTATATTCTGTAACACAAATTCATGCACACAAATGTAGTGATGTCCTGCTTTGTTTGCAACGTATTACATACAGAACACAACTTTATATATGCTATATAGGACATAGCAAACCAAGTCAATAATAAAGCAAATGAACAACTTGCTTTCTTTAAACAAAGAAAACTGTTAGTTCCATATTTGTGCAAAATATAAATGTGAAGTTTAAAACAGGAACTACATACATAGACACTTTCAGATACAAATTGTTAAAGATGAATTTTGTTACAATGCCCAACAACAACCCAAACTTTCCTCTCCGTGCTCTTTTGATGTTCTGAAGATGAAGGGATGGGAATGGAGGGGTGTATTTCTTTGAAATAAATTATTTGGTAAATGCTACATTGCCTGACAGGAAATCAGATCTTATCAGTTGTGAAATGTGGTTATGATCCCTTTGTATGGTGGCAGAGAGAAGAAGAAAACGTACAAGTAAACAGACAAAACAGATAGACAATCTAACTCAATAGACAAAACACAATTAAATCAACAAAACAGTCATATTGAATAAAACAATAAATAGGTGATGCTATTTTCTTTTGTTGTTTCTTTTTGTTTGTGCTTTCTGAAGTTGCAATGCTTTGAACTCAATCTACTTTTGCTATTGAAAGGTTTCTTTTTCAAAGTAAAATTGATTCAATAATTGCAATAATAAAGATATTTTCATTAAACCAACTTTTAAAATGAACAGTAGGTACATTGTAGTAGTTTTTTGTTTTTTTTAAACAATGAAACTACATTCCATTTCTTTCAAATTCAAACTACTGAACTCAAAAACTGGAAAACTGGCATCAAGAAAAATATAAATGAAACACCGTGATGACCCAGGTATGTTTACAAGGCAGCTGTCAATATGACACAAGGAATGCTTCTGTACATTTGATTTCCAATGAAACAGGAAAGTGTGACACACTGACCGAGGTTCCTTTTTTAAAATGATTTGCATGCACAGTTACAGCAGTTAAATATTCCGACTGTGGCGTTTTTTTGTTTGTTTGTTGTTGTTTTTTTTTTGTTTTTTTTCCACTAAATATCAATTTATATTCAGTAAAACAATAAATATATTTTTTAAAATATTTTTTTAGTTAAAAAAAATACAGTATTTGCATGCAATATATCTAATTGCATGTCATATAGACTGGATATGTGGGGCATGCCAATGTGAGAATCGTTAAAATATTTTCTTCCACATTTTTCTCCACAATTATCAATCATCTCTACATAATCAGCATATGAATACTGCCCTTTGAGATTTTTGACGCTTATTCTGTACGTAAAATCATATTTCATCAATGCAATCTATTTACAAAGACTGACTTTATACATACAATCCTTAGTCGTATATAGTACAATACTTACAATTACAGCATTTAATCATGGTGTCCTTTAACACCTTAATACAAAAAAACAGAATAATACCATATATGTGACCAGGCATGCTGCATGATGCTGGTTTCAAAGTATTTCCTATACAGCACAATCATTCAAACAAAATGCCACAGCTGCATGTAAAGGTTTTTTTGTTTTTTTTTGTTAAAGGCAGTGAGTCGGATAATATATCAAGAAGGAATCATCAAAAGGGTCTCCCTTTGTTTTTTCTTGGAAACACATGGCATCTATATCTGTTCTGTGAGCTGCTCTGAATTCTTTATCACAGTTACAGTATTGATGTCACGTCAAACACAACAAATAGCATGTGCTAAAGTGTCCATGCCTCACTTTCACTATAGGAGTTAAATAGATCAAAGTGTATGCAGTCAGAGAAACACATCAGTAGGTACATTATCTCCCTGTGGCTGTGATGGTTGGCCCGTCCAGAGAGCCTTCAGTAACTAAACTAAAGGATGGTGTAACGTCTCTACTTTCCAGTCTTATTGAAGTTAATGTGCTCACCACTGCGGAGCCTCCGACTTTACTGGCACTGTGTCCAGCCTCCTGGAAAAACGTTGAAATGCCAACTCCAGGATTGGGTTAAAAACTCAAAGATATCTCCAAATGTCTTCAAGTTTTCCTTTTTCTGTGGCGTCATGGAGACGGTCTCCATCAGCCCTACTTCTTAGCCAGTTGGAAAGGATGTTGACCCTTTAAACATACGTGTGAATACAGTTTAATCACTTAAGAAAGGGTTAGGGTTAGGGTTAGGGTTATTATGTAATGCATAAAAAGGTTATTTATCATTAGTCTTTGGTGTCCAGTCCATTTCCAGAGTTATTTGAGCTTTACTTCCTGTTTTACTTTTACTTTTGCATCGCCCTGGTGGCAAAACCTAGAACCACCTGCACTCCATTGTCTGCTTTGAAGATTTTTTTGGAACTATTTTGATGTTACCTTGTGATATTAGGAAGCTCTTGACCCTCAAAGAGCCCGAGTGCAGTGTGGCCTTGGTCCCTTGTTGTCTGGACAAGATTTTAGGTTTTGAAGTGTTCTGGTTTCCGTTTGTAGTCCGAGTAGTATTGAGGTAGGTGTAAGTAGGCGTAATGGTAGGTGTCCACAGGATCCGTCCTTTCCATGCTTCCCATTAATTGTCTATGTAAATAGCCATGCAATGCGTTCTGGTAGTGTGGCGGCTCGACTCGAGAGACGGAGCGTCACGACGGCCGGCCCTCATTTGCATAAAGTTGAGGGTTAGTCTACTTTATGCAAATCACGGGCGTCCGACGTGCCTCTCGAAACCCCCGAGTTACTTTTAACATAAACGTTGTCGATCCAAAATAAAGACAGATTCAGCAACTGCATGGATTATTTCTTGCCTCAAATGTTTCAGCAACACATTTCGGTGAACTATTTTCGTGAAATATGAGAAAAACGTTTCAAAACAAGCCTCCATATTGTTTCCGGTTTGAAAGCTGAGAGCAGCAGCCCACGGAGGGAAAGCGTTCGTCCAATCAGGTGCCGAGTGTGTTGTGTCTAGTGGCAGCCCACCAAGCGTCCAATGCTGGGAAGCGGCGCGTGCCCTCGCGATAAAAAACGCCCCGGTGGACACGTACCATACTATCAGATCACTTAACAGCTTCTGGGTTTCTGGGTCCAACATTCTAGTTCAGAATGTAATAAATGACACCTTACGCTCCCATGGAGCAGCCTGCCTGCCACCCTGACCAGTTCTTGCTGTATTACATACATTAAACTCGAGCTTTCGATGCCTACATGGTCATATTGCATTTTTATGTGACATATCTGGTCTGTATTTTTTAGCTGTGCTGGATAAAGATTGTCGATGTGATGTCACGTCATTCCCAGAATGAAAACTACCACCAAAAAACAGAACTCTGGTTTGCACTGGACATCATGACGGCTGTTTCTAGAAGTGTATGTTGAGGGATCTTTCCTTTTAGCTTTTGGTCCCGGTGATCGTCTTCAACCACAAATATTGTCTTGAACATCATTAAAAAGATGAAACCAAATTACTCAATCCATGCTTTGAGGCACACACAAAGAGGGTTAGTATTCTTTGGAGACAATCATCAAACTGGTATAAGTGACCAAACCTCTGTATAGACTGGATCAGGTGTACATAGAGTGGTTTGGCTCAAAACTACTGTACTACATTTGTACTGTGAAAATGACACTGAACGTTGTTTCCTTCCAGTCAAAGTCATAATGTCTGCTGCGAAAATAGTCTGTTATTAAACTTTTAGGGGCATCTGTCCTTAAACTAAACTCTGCTTAATTTTAAATCTGGATTTACTCATTTTAAACCTAGTTTTGCTAAACTCTGATTAGAATCAATCTTAAATGAAGCCTTGTTGGAGCAACCCAGACACTGACATTAAACCCTCAGTTAAGCTAGGTCTGTAGTAGGTTTAACTTAAACCTCAGATACAATAATCTCTAATGACATTCATGTGATTTTTACGGGACACAGCAGCTGGTTTAGACTAAACCCCAGGAGCAGTTGAAGAGACCGTGCATTTTATTTTCCAAACAATAAAGGTTTAAACCCGTCCTATAACTGCAACTAAGCTAATAACAGAGCAACAATCCTGTAATCTGGAATGATTGCGTTTAAATTTGTTTTCTCAAATGCAGTTTTGTACAGAAAAGGACAGTAATTGATCTAGTGGCACTCTCTAGCCTCCATACATGAGTAGATTTAAAGCATAGTTTGAGAAAAAAAACAAAAATCCTCAGAAATGTGTTTTTAATTTTGATTGTCATTTTGAACATTTCAGAACATATCTGGACGTAAGTATTTATGATCAATATGACAGCAACAAGAAGGCCAGCTTTGACTAAGGCGGGGGTAAATGTGAGGTACTGTGCAGCAACAGGACACTATGCATATTTTATTGCTGGCAAGGATCCAACAACAATGTCTCATGGCAACATCAAATCCAGGCAGACGACCAAAACACAAACAAAGCAACAGCTTATTAATGGATCAAGCTCCACTCCGGTCAGTCCATCCATTTCTTCAACACTTAGGTAGAGTTAATGAGGTTAGCTTAATGAGCACAGCTACTGCATAAAATGTTCTATAGTTCTTAATAATAATAAAAAAAAGAAAAAAGATCTTCATTCTCCAAGCAGGTTGCAGCTTTCTTCATAAATGGATGAGACGAAGTGACAGCAGCATGCCTTAAGGGTGAGCAGCAATATTTCCATCCAACAATATGGGCTGTATACGGCGCCTCAGATTAGAACACACAAACAAACAATCGACAAACACTACAGCTAATACACAGAGCCTGACAATCATAAACCTATCAAACTTGGCAGAACTATTTACAATAAACTGAAACCAGAAGCTGTTGCTTTCCCTCTGTACAACTAAACATTTACGTGTCAGGATCATTCATGCGTGAACTTTAAAGCTTTTAAATGATTAAGAGATCTTGGTTGACACCCTCCTCCGGGAGACACACTTTATTCCAAATCAGATCTCAAAGACTGGATTTAAGGCTGTGCCCTAATGATCGATTAACACACCGCTTGGCATGGTTCGGTTCAAAGTATTCTCACGCAACGGTTCGTATGATATCTTTTACGAAAAGTTATTCCTCATTTTTCATGTGTTTTCCTACGAACGTACAGCGTCAATTTCCACTCCGGTCTTTTCAAATTAATATTCTGTCCTCACAGGAGACAACTTTGTTAGGTTTAGGCAAGAAAAACACTTTTAGGTTTAGGAAGGATCGTAGTTACGGGTGGTGTAACTTATGTACGGAAGTTACGTAACAAAACCTACTTAGTTAAGTTAAGGAAAAGATCAATGTTTGGGTTTAAATAATGCAGGAAGTGGCGTAACTAAAGTATGGAAGTTGCTTGACAAATAAATCAACATTGAGTTCTGGTTTGGACATGAACAGCGGTTTCCAGGCCAAAGTTTGGTGTTTTTTGACCCACCCATCAACCCCGACCTCCTCCCTACGCAGCCCTCGTTCGCCGCTATTTATACTTCCTTGTTCGCAATAATGTGGATTACATACGAATAGATTTTGTGGGATATATACGAATTACAGTGCATTTACTTTTCGTAGGTATAGCTACAAACGGTGTATGAGAGCAGCCTGTGTGGTTTGGATCTAAAGCCTGTTGGAAGTTTTAGTACAATATCATCGCAAAAACCACGATTACAATTAAAAAAAAAAAAAAACGTGCATTACTTGTGTAGCATAACTAGACTAGCAGCCCCTAGCGACCTCAATTGTAGTTAGATTGAACAGTCGTCACGTATATTTTTTCATGAAAGATTTACAGTTTAAGTTTGTCCTGAAGGTGGCACAAGAGGACCTTGCATGGAGTATCCGAAATGGAAAGGGTTCATCCTCTGGGGATCGTGTTTATCTGAGGCAAATTTCTTGGCAGTCCGCTTGGCATCATTTTTTGGAGTTAACCCAAGGGGAAATTTTGACTTGATGATCTTTGGGTATTTGTGGAAAATGACAATGTAACAATTGCATTTAATGTAATAAACAGTAAACCTGTCCACAATTTTAAAATATGTTGAGCGCATAATGTAATCATTTGATGCGTATAATGTAATAAGTAATGTGTAATAGTGTTTCCTCACTGTGCCAACTCATCTAGACCCCTTTACACCAACTAGTTAGAGTTCCTAGTGCAGAACCAGGACATCATCCCTCACTGGCTTAACATCCCCCCACCAACATTGCCAAAGCGGGAGACCCTGCTGTCAAGAACTGAAACTAAAACTATTGCCTGACTGATACTGGACTTTTGCCAATACAGTCTGTATTTATCAATATTTGGGACTTGCGCTAATAATATATCGGTGTTGATATTTTCAACATAAAGCTAAAAGAGCAGCTACACAGATACCGATACATCTACAAGAAGCTAATATCTGCAAATATATCAGCCTGGCCAAATTATCTAGCTGCTCTAGCATATATGGAAATACTTATATATTTATCCATGAAATATTTTAAATGCACTTAATCATTTTAATTCATTGGAGTATGTAATCTATGTTATTACATTTTTCATTTAAAGAAATTGCCATAGAAATCATAGTGTAACATATGAAGCCCTGAAAACTACAAAAGGCAGTAAAAAAAAAAAAAGAGGAAAGAAAGAAGAAAAAATATAAAGGCCTTTACCTTTTCACATAATATTCTGATTGGAAGTGGAAAGGAAAGTACAAAGCTTTATATTTCTTTTCACACTTCATTTGAAGTATTAACCTGACAGTATAATTATTCAATGTATTATGTATGATACAACAAAAACTATGTCACGTGGTAAGCATTTTTATTATAAGCAGGTTTACATCATCAGTTTTTATTACTTAAAAAAATGAACAGCTATGACGTTTCTACAGGATCTGTTCCAAACTTCGTGTCGTCTGGCCATTATTTATGGAGATATCGTGCTCTGGACCAAAGTGCTTCGATGGACTGATGGACCAATATTGCCATCCTCAGATACTACCATTAATGGGACACGGAAATCTATTATTCTGGTGACAGCCCTAAATCTGATCCTTTAAGTCTGCATGTTCATCAGTACAATATGAGCACATGACCAAAACTTCAAAGTGCACACTTTTAATAAATTTCTGTCGCTGTGTGAACATTTAGTAAAAATCGAAACAGGTGTATACGCAGTGCTTGTCCATGTTTGCTTTTTAACACTTCATCACAAAGAGGAGAGTTCAACTAAGACTTCCCAAATGCTAACACATAATCCTTTCCAGCCCCACAATTCAGTGCAGCATGGTCTATTACAACAAAACAAGATAATACAATAAGTTAATAAGCATTATCCACTTCACATTATGCACAAATATCATGCATATGTTGACACATTCTTATTTTTACTTATCCAATCCGATATTAAAATGACGCATACGTATAAAAAAAATCCAATACATAAACACTGTCATACGTATTAAAATAAAAAATCTGTACAAAAATGTTGCCATATATTTTTTAGGATTTAATTTTTTTTCCACGTATAACAGAATAGGGAAAAAGGTAAAAAAATAAATATCCTATGTACAATCACACAAAGCCATTCCAAAGTTATCGTCACTGCAAGGAGAAAACAAAAGGCAACATATCACACGTTAGTTCAAACAATGTTCATGGTGAAGTTAGCAAACAAAATCACAGCGTCAAACTACTCCAACTTACTTTATTCCAACATCCTGGTACAGGTAAGCCATCGTCTCCCTGGACAAAGGAAAACAAGACGTGATGTGAAAAACAATGTACTCTGCAGAGATGAACAATATTATCATGCCTGAAGCAACAACGCATACAAAAGCAGCTTACAATTATTAATATATTGTATATATATCAATATATATATACATATATATATTGATATATATTATTATTTTTTATTTTTTTCGAGGGTTCTGGAAGTAAAAGTCCTGTTGTATTTCTGTATGCATCATAGGTTTGTGCCCAAGTCAGAATTTTCCAAGATGAAATATACTGTATGTCCCAGTTATGTGCTAGTGCAGGGATCTGCAACCAGGTGCTCTTTAGCCCCTCTCCAGTGGAAAATGAATAACTGTTTTTTGTTTTACATTTTCATTTTTATTTATAATTGTTTTAGGTCTATGGTACAATGGTACGACGGAGTATTAGGGCCCAAAAACAAATCGGAGATTTTGAGAATAAAGTTATAATATTACGAGAATAAATTCAGAAGTTTGAGAGAAAAAAGTCGTAGTATAGGAGAGAATAAAGTCATAATATTATAAAGTATTAATTTTCGTGTTGTTGATTGAATTTAGTCCATAAAAATGTTTCTTACAAGAACTGGTAACATTATCATGTAACATATTTGACAGATAATATTACTGAATGCAAGGTGCTTCTCATCAACACTAGAGCAACAGGTCAAGCAGCTCAATCATCCTCTGAACGAGGGATGTTTTATCAGCAGCTACAGTTTGTGATCCCACAGATGCGTGCAGGTTGTTGAATAAGACTTTGCATTAAAACAGTAATTAGTTCTTTTGTTCATTTGTCTGCTGGACGGTGTCTATCGTCACATTTCGCCATAGTTGTCATTTCCAATGGTTGCTTTGAATTTAGTTTTAGTTTTGTTTTCAATCAAGATATATTTTTCGTAATAGTTTTAACAGTTTTAAAATTAACACGGTATAGCATGCTCTGCTACTGGATACAACGGTCTGTTATACCTAGCAATTCAACAAAGCCGTGTAATAACAATTTTTAGAAAAGACATAACACATTCATCAGTATAAATCAGTTCACTTTCAGTATTTGGGTCAATTTAGGATGAATTTGGCGATTATGGCCCAGTGCTACAGCTCTAATTTGAGCCAATGTCATGTTTATTGTAGTATATTTACTGCCATTTGCCACAACAAATTGACAGAATAAAAACTTAATTTCACAGATTTATCAAATTATCTGATGGGAGAGTACTCAGTTTCTATGTTATGAACATGAAGGATCAAAAGAAACCTTTGTAGTGGTTAAAATTACTTCCAGAACCAGCGGATCAGCCAACTTCACATCTCTCTGATTTTAAACTAAGAATTCATAATTTTGAGTATAGATACAATTAACAAATGAGACCATAACCAGAAACATTGGCAGTCTCTATATTTAGAGATCTTTACATTGTTGGTTTTTTCAGTAAATTTGGCGAGAGAGATTGCTTCATGACACAACGGTGCTGCTTTGTGGCACACAGCAGGAGGATGGCAATGTTATCCCAGTGCTAGCTGAGGGTTTATAGTTCCTGTGAAAAATATATTAGACGGAAAAATCACTTTTAAAGGTCCCATTTTGTAAAAATTTAGATTGTCATGTCTGTTATAGTATAAAGCAGGTTTAAGCACTATATAAATACTGTGAAAGTATTGAAACACTCAATATACGGAGAAATATGCACAGCCCGTATTCAGAAATTGTGCGTTTGAAACAAGCCGTCAGGTTTTCAATCCATTTGTGATGTCACAAATATACAATATTTAGACCATTACACGGTTTTAAAAGTAAACATTCTAAATGTGTCCCAGTTTATTTCCTGTTGCAGTGTATGTAAATAACATCAGCTGACAGGAAGTAAACATGGACCCAAACTGTTGCCTAGCAACGTAATTCTATTGCAATTCCGTTGAAATGAGCTAAATACAGGCGTATTCAGGCAGACATTCTGAGGAAAGTAAAGTTTTTTTTTTAACATTTCAGCATGTAAACATGTTCTCGTAGAAACACAAAATGCAAGTATGAACCTGACAATGAGCATAATATGGGACCTTTAACATGTTTCTCCTGGTCACTAAAGATAAATGGTGCCTTCAAATGTCATTTTATGAGACACTAGTGTCAGTAACAGGCTGACAGTTTTCTGCAATAGAGACTACCGATATTTTACAACATCATTTCAGTTATATTTTGTGTAACACATAGCCTTACCTGTGAAGATGAAATTCACAAATTAAAGAGACCTATATTGTCGATCCCTTTCTCCATTATCAGACATATAAAACCATGATCGAGATACCTTCCAATATAAAATCTAACCACCTAGAATCCATTTGCTAACTCAGTTCTATGCATTTGGAAATGTCCTGAGAATTGACTGTACATAACAAGATGCATGTTGGACCAATAAGCAGATTAGGGGGAGTGTTTAAAAGATGACATGACTCGCTGCCCCCACCCCCTGAAACTCCCACAACCTGTGAACAACTGTTTGTGATGCGATGATGCATCACAGCAGTGCCAGCAACTCCCGATAATACCTGGAACTTGCATTTAGCATCATCTTCCGAGCAATGTCGAAATTTAATTCTACGAACTCGTCCCCCAAATCAGGCGGACAACAGTGGAAACAAATGCAGAAACCATGGCAACGGGTTGTCTTACTATATTTAGTAAGTCTTTTGAGAGAGTGAGAAACTATACTTGCAGGCGAGCTTTGCTAGGCTAAATGTCTACACAGCAAATAAAAAAACGTGCTGCAATGATGCTTTCCATGCCAATACCAGACCAGGAATCTGCCTCACGTTGACCAAGTAAATTCATCTAGTTCCGTATCGCTTTTCACCACCTGTGGTATTCTGATGCCTTGAATAGGAAAACAATTGGTGCTCCATGCAAGAGATGGTGTAAGAAACAAGGGATTAGGAAGGAAGGCTCTGGTATAGTTTAACACCAATTTCAAGGCTTTAAATTTAAGATTATTTGTGGTTATGTAATTGGTGATATTAGTCACAGTCATAAATCTGCATGTGAAGTTAACGTAGAAAGTTTTAGTAGTTTAGTAGGAAAGGTTGCGTTAAATTAATTAATGAGTATTTGTTTTCAGAGGGAAAGGCTTGTTCAGTTTTACAGCAGGTCAGTTGGCAAAGTTCTGGCTTATTATGAGGCGAGGCAACTACAATTAAACGTCCATGCAAACGTGTATGTTTTTATGAATTTACAGTGCAATATCTAAGTGGCCGTAGTCAAGGGTGTGGTTAGTGATAGCTCGAGGCATGCTGGGGTGAATGAAGGGAAAGAAAGAGCACCATACCACAGCGCAAGGGGCATCCAGCCCGTCCAGGCCTGGCAAGCCCGGTTCACCTTTCTCCCCTTTAAAGCCTCGGAAACCCTGTTTGTGAAATCAACCATTTAAAAACCATCTCTGCAGTTCACGGGTAGCAGAGGAGTGTTTGTCCTCCACTACTTGATGCCGAGAAGCTCTCCGCTTCTGTCCACGGGGTGACTGGATGCAGGTTTCCTAAACACGTATAGGCGACCTGGGACTGACAGGAACCGGGCTCACTGTGATGACTTTGACAGGTTTATAAAGCTTTCAGGAGTAAAATGTGATGACGAATTGTTTCTTTGATAACAAAGAGGTTAGTTTTCTTCGGGAATGGGTTTGATCTAGAGTTCTGCTTCTGTACCAACCTGAACCCTAAGGGCCCTATTAAAACAATCGGTAGTGCATGGTCTAAAGTGCATGGCCTAAATGCATTTAGGGGCGTCCAACTCCACTTTTGCTGGTTAAACGACGCATAATCTGGGCTCAAAGTAAGGCACAAGGAGCAAAGAGCAATGAATTTAGTCTCCTAATTAATCATAGGTGTGTTTTGTGTCGTAACAGGAATTCAAAAAATCACTGTCATCTCCCATTCCCTTTGAAAGCCAGGTGCACCTGCACATTGGCTCATTGATTTGTCAAATTGGAGAAGCGAGCCATTTTTCTGCTGAGGAAACAGATCTGCTCGTGCGCAAAGTTAAATTGCGCGAGCAGATGCAGTCCTTGGCTAGTTGACCCTCTGCCTCCGCTGTCTTGACTGCATATGAGCAAATGCACCGGTAACTTAATTATATGATAATAAGTACTGGTTAAATATGATAAACTGTATTGCTTTCCGATGAAACCCACAGGGGGGTCGGACCGGCTGAGCGGAATCCTCCAGAGCTGCATTCCGTACAAGCTTACAGCCAGGCGTTGATGGAGGTTTGTAACGCGGCTCCATCAGCCTCAAAACGCAGATGTTTAGGGGAAGAGGGCCCGCAAACTCTGAAGTAGCCTACGTCTACACTCGAACAAACACACAGAGGAATGAGGAGAGGAGACGCCACAGAGGCGTGTGTGCACCGTGATCTTTCTGGTCACGGCAGGTTAAGCAATACAGAATGCCTGAGAGCCTTACTTCATTATATTCCATTATATTCTGAATTGTCACCTGCTGCCTGAATTTTGTGTTTTACTTAACATCAATAAAAACATTGTTCTAGTGCCGACACTGTATTCAACTGAGGAGGAGGAGCCTTGCTGCGTGTCCCCGTGTGTTCAACAAGCAGTGTGTACGGCATGTAGGGTCAGGCATAGTTTCGGGCAGGGTTCGGTCTCAGTTTTTCGGCTGGTGCAGAACTCTAGTTTGATTGTCTCCAATCTGTTCCCTATTCAGAGTTGTAGTGCTGCAGGATGAAGGCTGAAAATCAAGATAAAAGTGCTTTGGTGTCTGTTGATAGTCATCAGCAGTGGCTGCCTGGTTCCTGTCTGCCTCATTCCTGAAAAAAAAAAGGTTCCTCAGGCAGAGTTGTGGTCTGTGGTCCATCCAAGTCATTTTTCACCTGCTATAACCTCTAATGACATTTTTTTAATGGATCAAAAATAAATCAAATTTAGGATCTTATCAATTCAATTACATATCTCCCCAGATCTCTGACAGGCTGCGGTGGACACTTGGACCAAACCCTCCCTGAGGTGGATTAGAAGCACTGAAAACCAGAGCCAAAAGGAAGCCGACTACTGAATACGAATCCTCAGAGAAACTGAGGACATTATGTCGTATTTTAAAATAGCGCTCCTTCCTTTTGCCTCTTGGTTTACACATCGGACTACTGACATACCAACGGACAGGGGGCATCTAATCCAGGTGCTCCTTGGTCTCCCTTATCCCCTTTGGCCCCCCTGTTGCCTTTCTTGCCCCTCTCTCCCTGCAAACAACAGCGTATTAAAAAAAGACAAACTTTAGTCCTCCGTCATTAAGCCACACATTAAGCAAATGTTTGTTGTTTTTGTAAGATCTCATCTGTCAGGTATTCCTACATATATGTGATTTAGACAAAATGAGAAAAAAGTTATCTTAATTCACTAACATGTTTGGTGTGCCTTTTCAAAAGACAATATGATCTTGTAATGTACATTTAGTGGAGAGGTAAGGTAAGTAGAGGGAGTTAGGGAAGAGAGATTGAAGCCTGAGCAGTTGGTGAGCAGGTTTCAGGTTTTTTGCAGGACTACCTACAAGCTACAGTAAAAGAAGGTTGAAGTGAGAAGGCTGTTACATGTACTCTGATGTTTTCATCTTATCATGGAAGGTAATTCGTTGAACAAAACATTAAATCAACTACAAGTCCCATTGAACATTGTGGTAAGTCAGAGACATTTAAAAATGCTCAGAGTGGATAGATGGGTTTTTGTTGTTTATCCAGCATTCACTCTCTTCAGCGAGCGACACAGAAGCGACAGGGCCTCCTTGATAGAGGGCTCCGTCTACGCTTATAGAACCACGGTTGCAATATTGTAACCTTCGTTCTAACTCACACAGGCTCCGCCCTCTACTGGACTCTATGGATACAGTGGGTGGAGTCCAATGGATGTACGCTCTGCCGCATCACCACAGTGACCTAACCACACAAAACGCCTCCGTGAGGCCCTGCACCCTGAAAAAAACCATACCTGCTACCGGGGCTCTCGTCTTCAATGCTTGGGGCAGGATACCTCGACACATTGCCAGATATCCAGAAGTGAAGACGAGACCAAGACCGCCTGAGCTGGACGAGCTGGGTCTAAAAGCCGTGGCGTAGACAACTCACAGGTTTGGGTGGAAGTGAGTGGGGGGGACAGCTGTAGCCCAACACATCGGAAGATCCATCGCCGGACACGATGGGCACTAGTGAGGTTCTCGTAGCGGTGACTGCTACATCCGTGGAGATGTAGCAGTCAGCGGGCAATCGCCGAACGTTGAACGTAAATGGAAACCAAGCAGCGCTGGACGCCGCCTTGTACACTGTAGCTAGGCACGTATTCGGTAGGTGCGTCTTGACGTTTATGCAAATTTCAGTGGAGGAAAGTATTACCCACAGAGTCCAGTAGAGGGCAGAGCATGTGTGAGATAGAACTTGAGTTAGGGTTTGAAATATGGGGGAGAGGGGACTCCCCAGAAAACCTCATTGGAGAGATTTAGGGGGAGCTCTAAAATATCAGCATTTTTGGTGCCTCTGGTTTTTTTTTCTGCATAGACTTATATTTTCCTGTATATTTAACTTCCTGGAATAAATAAAAGGCTAATAGTAAAGCACTTGTCAACATGCATGTTTATTCGCATATTAGTGTCTAATAAAAACAATGCTGTCAATTCCTGTGGCCATCCATGCTGTGGGGACTATATGATGGTGTATTTTCATTGCAACATTATCTCCGGAATGTTTAACTGTTCAGCGAGCATTGGGTGTTGTGTTTAAAGTATTTGTTGGAAGGAAAAGTTGTCCTGGTATTTTTTTTCCCATGAGATCAACGTTTGAGGCTGAGGGCATTTTCATAATTGTGATGGGATGCAGCCTAGGCCTGGTGTGTTTAACAAAGTAACGCAAACCATTGCCTGTCCTGTGCACTGGTCGGGTCTGAAGATGACGAGTTTGAAAATGAAAAATCCTGGAGGTGTGGAGTTAGAAAGAAGTGATCTCACCAGACCTCTGTAGCCCGCCGCTCATCTCTGCTGCAGGCTAGAGGCTCCGGGCTACATTAACCGCTGCTATAGCATAACAAACCTGAATCTCTGACCAAACTGTCAGTGGTCGAGTTGCATTGTGGGTAATGTTAAGTGCCAGATTTTTACAAGAAAGAAGACTGTGTGGAATAAATAACACAAAATCTTTGTTTCTGCAGCATCAATCCTTTTTCCCTTTTAACTGTCCATCATGAGTCTGACTATATACTAGGACTGCAAAAAAAAAAAAAATCCCTGTACTGTTTTACGTTTGATGAGACTTCATTCCAAGTGTACACAGATTACAGTTACTATGCTCGATCAAAGTTCCAACACCTGCTCACCAAGGTCAAAGGCTGTAAGGGATCAGATAAAGAAATTATAACATCATGTATAGGGAATACACAATGATAGGAACGATGATATGCAGCCTGACTGCAATGTTCTCCCAGTGCTGTCTTAGCATCACCTACATAACTGAAATCTCATATTTTCTTCAGGTTTAAGGCTTCAGACTCAAATGGCTCGAATGCAAAGCCCAGCTGTGAGTGTTGCTAGTAGCCGAGGCTCACGTTCAGATAAGAGATTCATGATTCATGCAGTCACTGTAAAGTGACATGAAACGTTTGTCTGTGCAGTCTTGCTATTCTTGGATAGAGTTGAAATTATGAAGCCCAGTGCATGACCTTTTAGTAGTTTTACAAATCATACACATACAAATACAGCAAATGAATTATTGGCAGCTCTTTTTGAAGGCTCAGGATACATGTTGAAAGGTTCAGTCTATTTGGAATCTCACCTAACTCTAACAAATTAAACAGTTTTAAGACTGATAGGCTCAGAAACATGCAACATGTTTGGTGTGCTATAAAGCATCAAAATGTAACATACATTTTGACAGTGATGGGAGAGCACTGCTTGCCAATTTGGGGTATAGGCTATGGGTCAGGGGTTGGAGGGACTACAATGAAGGCTTGCAAGGAAGAGGTACTGTTAAGTAGGAGTAGGAGAAGTGAAGAGGAGGTGTAAGAGGAGGATGATTAAACCCAGGACTACATTAGAATGCAGGAAGAGGAGGAGCAGGAGGCCAAGGTTTGTGAGAGGGAGAGAGGGCGACCCCGGCAATAAAAAGAGCCACAGGCCACAGAGCAAGGTGAAGGGAAGGAAAAGGGGATAGGAAGACCTGCGGAAACAAAGGAAGACAGGACAAAGAGTGAAAACACCAACACTATCCCATAGCTTTGTCTTCAACACTTTCAACTGGACAGTCCCATTAAGGCCTGTTTAACAGAAGTGTTTTTCTTCTGGGTTCTGTAGCCGTGCATTGAAAAGATTTTAACGAGAGGCCAGTTGAAAGTGCTGAGAGAGCTTATGAAATGTGAAGACTTAAAAAAGATGGGAGTGGAAATATTAAAAGAGTCACAGGTTAATGGGAAGGAAACAAACATTCTCCTAGAGTAAGGGTATGTGGACATTGAAAACAGATTCTCTGTGCAACCTGGAGATGAAATTCTGATTTTTACATAGTGTCATTTTGCAGGGGCTGTTTTGATATTCAGTGCCAATTGTTTAATATTTGGAGAAATATGCTTATTTGCTTTATTTCTTAGAGTAAGAAGATGGACATCAGTCTCATTTTTGTCTGTTAAGGACAGAGCTGGAGTGAGAACATGGTTAGCCTAGCTTAGTTTAAAGACTGAAAGCAGGAGGAAAACTAACTGGTTCTGTTTGAAGAAAAAAGAAAAAAAAACAGTTTATCCATCCGTAGTCCACCAATGAAAATCCTAGCTGACTGAAATTCTAACCTACTCTTCCACCAATTGATTGGTCAGGATTTTTTAATATCCGCGCCCAACCAACCCATTATGAGAGCCTATCGGCACCGCCCAACCCGCAGAAATATGCTTTGACCAACCACCCCGACCCAATCCACAAACTTTATAAATTATAGTAGACTGACTGTCGGGAAGTTCGGGAATTTGCGTGGAGCTGGACGGGTAGTGTATAGTAGGTTTATCAGAGCTCTTTCTCTGAAAACAGCTGCCTGATGCTGCTGGAAATGACGCTATGAGAGTGGTGAGAGTGAACCAAAGCAGTTAAGTGGTGGGCCGTAAACATCAATGAGCTAAAATTCGATATAAAACTCAATAAATATTAATAAAGCTCTGTTGAACTTGGTGATCATTCTCTATGGAGTGACACCTTTCATCCCTTACACATACAGATTTGATCCATTGTTGTAAAAATATCGCTTATAGCTGTTATACTGCACAGACATGAGACTGATTTCCATCTCTCAATTTCAAGTCTAAACTGAATCTGCATTATGATATCACATAAAAGACGAGGACACTTAACAACATTGATGTATTCTTTTTTTTTTTGTTTTTAATTTGTCCTGGATAAAACAAAATGATTTCTGGAGTATTGTCAAGAATTATTCATGTCTCTTAATCTGGTGAAGTTTATTCTGATCCTCAAAACAAAAGCCACTGCGAAATGAACACATTTGCCTCAGAAAGGCCGAAGACATCTTGATGTGAATTATTCAGGATCATTAAAAATAATCAAAGCAAACTATAACCTGACTCATCTGTCTTTTCTTTTCATGCTCGATATCAAAGAGAGACATCCTATTTATTGATATTCAGCTCTTTCGTTCTTATCTCGTGCTCGAGAGCGTCTTTGAAGTCGCCACAGTTCTGCTCAGGTGACCTATTGAGGCACAAGGCAGCTACGACTATAATGGCAGAGGTTAAATAATGTTGTGGATGCAAATATCAGGCCTGGCCTGTTTTAATGTGACTCATAAAGAGTTTAGTTCAGTTGCTGAATTTAATGAGTATAAGCATAGAAGTGACCTGATCTGAATGAAATCTAATGTGTGTACTTTAGACAGAATCGTGTCCTCTTTATAATTGGCAAAACATTATAGGTGGTCTCTTACCCGGTTCCCTTTGAGTGCTTGTGGTCCTACTAAACCCTGCAAAAAGAAATAACATTAGTGGCTGTGCATATTTACCTCACTTTGGGAAAAATGCATATTTGCTCAATTTTGGGAAATATGCCATCTTTGAGCTACAGTATGCTAAGGAGCCACAGATGCTCCCTGTTGTGATGAATATTTAAAAATGGAATTACAGACTTACAGGGATGCCTTGAGGCCCAATTGGTCCGGGCAATCCTGCATCTCCCTTTTCACCCTGTAGTGACAAGAGAAAATCCCAAAGTGTGTATTCTCCTAAAACTATATCTATTTTAGAATAATTCAAGAAAGAGAAACACACACAAAGATACTCACTCTCTCCCCCTTTGGTCCTGCTGGCCCTGGCACACCCGATGGTCCTATTAGACCCTTTAAAACAGAATATGGAAAATAAATACCTGTTAGCAGATACAAACTGAATAGTACTAGAGAAAATATCATCTTTAAATGCCTCATTAAATCAGTAAATCAACAAGCTTTCTGGTGGAAA
Organism: Sebastes umbrosus; assembly: GCF_015220745.1. Lineage (NCBI taxonomy): Eukaryota > Metazoa > Chordata > Actinopteri > Perciformes > Sebastidae > Sebastes > Sebastes umbrosus. Next base: position 29,546,463 of record NC_051278.1, on the reverse strand, counting down.
TGAATAGATGTCACAAAAGATAATGTCATGGATCATTTATATATTTGTTTAGACAGAATCATTTTCTGTCGTGACATCTGTAGCATTAACACACCAAGCTTGTTGAACTACTGTCCAAACTGTTAAAACGAGGGAAAATGAATAACATGTCAACAGCTGCGGTTCTCTGTCTGAGTATAGCAGTCAGGATTGGAGAGGAAGACCTTGCATCTCAGGCATATCCAGTAATGTACAGCCCCGTATTGAATACAGCCGTCTGAATGTACTGTATGACATGTCAACATGCAGCACAGGCATCTCTGCATGCTCCTTTTGGATAGTTTATTTTTTTTTTATCAATGGCAACTTTGCAGCCCACTGCTGATAGAGGATCATGAGGCAGGAAACCGTTGAGGCAGGATTGAGGACTGAGGATTTTACACTGTCATGACGTCCAATATCGGACAGACATTCGGCAGCACGAGGCAACATCCCATTAGTAATGGGAGCATTTGAAAGAGCATTAGCCTTATGTAATGTAACCTTCAAACCCAGAGCAGCCATGGTTGCTCATGATAGATAGGAGACAATATTTTCTCATAAACACAACATGCTTAAGTATAGTTATCTTGGGGTAACAGAAATGACAAATCTATGGTGCTCAAACTGTAAACACCCAAATAAAAGCTGATATTAACATAACTTCCCCCCTCCCCCTCTTCTCCTTGAATTAAGGACAAATTTTGCATATGGTAAATTTCTGAAGCACGTATACCATTAGCACAACAAAGGGGGTCATGTCATAGTTCACAGCTCTGAGTTGCTCTTTTTAACAGAAACACACTTATTAAATAAATCCAATCTCTACTACTTTTTGATTGATGTACTGTTGATAAAATTCAACACCTCCTACGGATGTTTCACGTTAATATTTTGTGGATCCATATCCTAATTTGAATGTGAACACTAAATGTCTTTCTATTTAGATTTGTACCCTATATATCTCTAGTCTGTGCTTGTTGGTTCTTATGCTGCATTTACATGGAACCAGGCAGACGGTAGACGGCAAATCACGTTAGTGGACAAGAGCAGGATGGTAAAATTAGGTGAGATTGGCAGAGAATACCGCCAACGGTAACGGTAACGGTAACGGTAACGGACATTGCTGTCTAGAGTTAAAATATTTAAACTTTTAGCTGAGAAAGCTGCATTTAATAACTATTAAATTATATATAAATTCTAAATAAATTACTAGAATAATTACATAAAATAGTAGACATGAAATATTATTATTTAATATCTTTTACTCCATCAGTATAGCAACATATCATCATGCGTGTTTCATTTTGCCGTCCTGCCATTCCGTCGGACTGTTTGTTTGTTTTTTCCCGTGCTGTCCAGAAGGTGTTGCCTGTCTGCCTGCCTTCCATGTGAATGCAGCATTACATATGTGGAGATGTTTTCGTTGTAGACCTTGTTGGTTAAGAATTATGTCAGTATTTAAAACTTGAAATAAAAGATTACATCAGACTTACATGCAGCTTTTCCATTTTTTTCCCCAGCCTACACTAACCGAGGGAAGGCTTTTAATGTGAAACATCTGTGTAGGAAGTGTTGAGTTTCATTGACCGGGGCTTAGCAGCGATTGAAAAAATTGCAAAGAAGAGATGGCCGCAATTAATCAGTGAGTGATTGTAGAAGCCAATTCTCATTTCTTTGCCAGTGTGCTTGAGAGAATGAGAATGAGAATTGGCTTCTACAGTGATAATGTAAAAATGTAAAAAAAATTTACATTTTGGACATAAAAACTGGGGAAATTAACGGGAATGAAGGCAGGTCTTCATTATATCAAATCAAGGTGTGGTTATTTCTGTTGAGAATTAACAGTAGGCCTATGTTTTTTATTCTTTAAGCCCTTAAGCTCTATTAATCACAGGGTGTATAGCCGGACCAATATTGTGTTTATGAGGCCAATACATATCTATATATTTGAACATTTAAAACATTTTATGACACTGTCTTTCTCATAAACACAAACAATTTTGATAAGGATCCTGTAAATCTGCATTCAACTGTGACCAAGGGAGCGGCATGTGTTACAATTGAAAAATAATCTTGTCAGTGATCTGTGTTGGACAACCTATGTAACGGAGACACTGTTTCTGAATGACCTCAAACATATCCTTGGCATTTCTGTGCTGATATTTACGACATTTATCGGACAATGTATCTGCTGATACCATGATATCTGCTAAAAACTGGTATTATGGTATATATGTTATAATACGGCGTCTCAGTTATGGGCTATAGGATGCTTTTCTTTGCTTAGTTTGGAATTTAGAGAAAAAAATCTTATTCTAGCCAACTTAAATGATTGCTGTAGAGGTTATCAATATAAACCATAGCGGCATAAGGGTGCTATGTAGAGTTGCCTCGTTTGCCATGAAAGTAGATTCTTCATGCCAGTGCATCCTCAGAACCCAACCCTGAACAGTCTTGTCCTCACCGAGCTACTTTAGGAAGGAAAAGAGACAAGACAAACGTGTGAAGCAGGAAAGCAAGCGGACATGACAAGCAGCAGACATGGCAGACATCAAGCAAGTTGTAGCAGGGGGCGGGGGGGATGAGGAGGAAGAGGAGGAGGGTGGGGATGGGAGGGGGGGGTGGGGGTGAACAGGACTTGTGCCACTCACCACTGGACCCGGTCTGCCGTCTAACCCATGAGCCCCCTGTATAGCGTTGTACACAGTTAGAGAGCAGAGATGATGGGGGGAGATGGTGGGAGGAAGGTGGGGAGGTTGGGATGGGAAGGTGGGGGGGGTGAGTGAAGCTGTGACTCAAGTGACTTCAAAAACACATTCAGATGATGACAAATGAAGGGTGACGGAAGTGGTGGAGGTAGAGGTAAAGTGAGTGACAGTAATTGTGGGTATTTTACTGCTCATGGTGGATGATGATGACGTCACTTCTACGGCCCTGTTGTGGCTCATAGTGACGCTCTGTGCTCTGTTTTCATATTCAGTGTGTTAGTCTGTCTCTTAGCGGGGACGTATTATGCTAATTTTCAGGTTCATACTAGTATTTTGAGTTTCTACTAGAACAACACATTCTCACTCCCAAATACATGAAACGGTCGTGGTTGACGTTAACTTCACCGAATAGGTCAACGATACTTTTAGTTTCACACAGGACACAAACACTGTTCTGCTGGTTGAAAGTCTTGTGTTTGTTTGACCCATCCACCACCACTCCGGCCCGCCCTGAGTGGACTCTCACGCTATTAATACTACGTCACTTGCTCCGACCGTCAAATATAACGCTGCGGGTGTGTTTACATTGGAGTAAGTTGAAAGATAAAGGGTGCCTCGGTGCGTCGGTTTCCGATGCCGAGGGGTGCTGCCCGATCAGCGGTATTTGATGAGTTGGGAGTGAGACCGGGTTGACTAGAACATGTTTACATGCTTTAATGTTCAAAAAACTAATTATTTTTCTCATCCCGTCCGTCTGAATATACCTGTATTCACCCTCTGTCTGAAACTCTCTGTTTTAGCGCCTGTCTCTTTAAGACCCCGTCCTGAAAAAGCCCAGTCTGCTCTGATTGAGGAAAATATGGTGCACCTTTGCAAAGGTAGTTCTCAAGCTGTTGGCGGTATATTCTAATGAGCCTGCATATGACATAAGAAGGAGAGCAGAAGGGAAATCTGAACGGCTTGTTGAATCACATGTTTTCTGATCTAGACAGCCCACAAAAAAGGGATTTGTTGAATTGCAATGCACTGAGTTCACTTGGCTACTACGTATTTCACTGAGTTGTGTTGATACTGTTTCCACCCCTGACCAGCAGGTTAGAGTATACTTGCTCAGTTTTCTTGCCCATAATGACATGTTACTGTATTATTGTAACAATACAATATGGCATTCAACATGATCTATAGTTTCACCTAAAAAGAGGAGTTACTTTGCAATGATGTGACGCATATCGCTATCACAGGAATACCTAATGTGGTTCCTCTGAGTCAACCTAATTCTACCGTTCTGACCATCTACAGTGTAGATAAATGGTTTTTGAATGAGAATATGAGTGTTAACCAAGAACAAAGAATAGAAACCCAAAGACTCCATTTTGAAAACTATAAAAGAAAATATAAAACATCATTCGACTAACATTTGGAATAAAAAAAAAGTACAATAAAAGCAGTAATATGTTTAGATATGTTATGTTAATGATTTACTTCCTTTGAAACAATCCGCCCTTCCATGCAACATTTCAACAGGATTATGATGACATAGAAGCAACATCCGAGACATAAAACATCAGTCAGTAACAAATGCCTAAACTAGGGTTAAACCAATATGGGTTTTTTAAGGTTGATACTGCATACTGCTAACATTTCTGTACTGAAGCAGTGATATAATCCCTAAAATAATCAAAATTAAGTAAGAAAACTTAACAGGATACAAGACGAATAGAAGATAGAAGGCAAGGAATTGTGAGACTTATGAACAGACAGGGAGTACAGTGTACTTACAGGAAGTCCAAGATGGCCTCTGTCTCCCTTGTCACCCTTGTGACCGCTCGCTCCCTTTTCTCCTCTTATGCCTATGCCCGGTTCTCCCTGAGAGATATGATAAAATATAATCCCATCCTTATACTTTCATGCATTGAATGGCTATGATGTAGACAACATATAAAAGGGGGCAGATTTTAAAAAAATGAGGAGCTGGTAGATATCATTTTATCTACCATTAATACAATATCTCACCTTAGGACCTGAAAATCCTTGAGATCCCTGGATGGAACAAAAAGAATGGGATTACCAACACAATCTATACTGTATCTAAATTGTTGCCAGTGCATATCACTGGTGTATTTGAGGAGCTCCAAGAGATGAATCGTAGAAATTCAAGTTTGGCATGATTAAGCCACCTCTATCAGTGGCGCCTCGGTTAATGAACTCCATGTCCATTTTATTTCATTTTTATTTTATTCCAGTTTGTCTAATTCATTTTAACTCAATTATATTCTCCCTGTGAAACAGATTAAATGACTATGAAGTGTTTAAAACCATTTTAAAACACTTTCGTTAAAAAGGTACAAATATAAATGACAAAGAATTCAGATTTCTTTATATGCAGATGATACTATACTTTTCTTGTATGTAGCATGATCATTATTTATGATTAACTAAATTATTGAGGTATTTAGATTTTTTTTTAGGTTAATAAATAAACTGGAGCAAATCAAAAATAGCACCTACACTCTCAAAAACTAAACAGGAAGTACTTATGGGTAGGGATAAATGTAATCAAAATGTTGATACAAATTACATATAGAAAATTCCACATGCATTCTATCTGAATCTTTGTCTTTGTCACCTGGCTGCATTCAAATTCCAGGTGGCGTGCAAAATTATGTGCTACAGCTAAATGCTGGCCCAGTTACTCTGAGTGTAGGTAGGTAATATTATTCTTAATGCTCATATTTAGTTACATCCATTTCTGAACACTCATGGTCCCTCCACAGGTGTTTTTCCTTATTTTACCTGAAAGACCTCTTCTTAGTTTGTGGGGAGGCTGTGCTTGATTGACAACCCTTTCATTCTTCTATTGCAAATGTCAATGTGTTGCCATTTACAACGTCATCATTCTTATTGGATCATTACATTTGGAGATGTCATATTCTCAGTACACAAGCCAAATTATCTAGAAAACACTAAGATTTAGGGTTTGGGTTGAAAGGCATATTTGACTCACTGCTGGGCCAACTGGTCCTGAAGGTCCTGGGGGCCCTGGAGGACCATAGATCTAAATACAGACACACACAAACACAAGCAATTCAGAAAATATTGCTCATAAAACATGCTGTGCTCTAATTTACCATGAAGTGCACTAATCAGACCTGCGGGTTAATGACTGACCCTTACCATTTCTGACCTTCCTCCTTCCCCAGATTCACCTTTATGACCCTGTGACAATAGGTGGCAAAGACACAGAAGGTCACATTTCCTCAGACAAACTATTAAGTTAATGAAAAATTAGGCAACACCACTTTTTCACACAGCATTTGGGGTTAATACAAAATATGTTCCACGGTTCCCTCTTTTTCCAGGTCAGACACTGCATCCAGAAAGATGCAGCCTAAGGGGCACCATTGCGTACCATTGAGCCAGGTAATCCAATTGGGCCAGTGGCCCCTGTAGGCCCCTTTTCACCCGTAGGGCCATCTAAACCCTACAGAACAAGAAAGGGGAGATGAACATCACGATAACGGCAGAGCGGGGACTGATGAGTTCATCTTTATGTTAGAATCAAAGCATAAGACAAATTATTTTCATCCAATCTTGATATCCATTACCAAAACTTTACACCAATTGCACCATATGGTTTATAAAATGTGTTGGATTCTTTTAGCTTTTATAGTAATTAGGCCTGTCAATCGATTAGAATATTAAATTGTGATTAATCGCAAATGAATTGCATATTTTGTATCTGTTGAAAATGTACCTTAAAGGGAGATTTGTCAAGTATTCAATACTCTTATCAACATAGGAGTGGAAAAAATATGCTTATATAAAGGGGAGATTCGTGGGTACTCATAGAACTCGTTTTAATTCACATATCTTGAAGACAGAGTTCAAGGGACCTCTTTGAAAAAATGGCCATGACAGTTTTTCCTCACCAAAATTTAGTGCAAGTTTGGAGCGTTATTTAACCTTCACGACGAGCTAGTATTACATGGTTGGTACCAATGGGTTCCTTAGGTTTTCTAGTTTAATATGATACCAGTGTTATCACTAGCTTTAAAACTGAGCCCGCTACAACCTCCAAAAGATCAATTGCGTTGATGCATTAAAGAAATTAGTGGCGTTAAAACAAATTTGCATTAACATGTTATTATCAAGAGCAAAATAAATGTCTCCCTAAATAAGTAACATTAGCAAACTGTCAAATATACAGATATACAGGATACAGAAGAACAGCATTTACTGGAGCTGCTCTTGAAGCATCACCAGGCTACAAATAGCATAGCCCTTTATATGGGGCCACATTTGGGATCCATGCCACAGTGAATTAAAGGTTAAACGCAGTGTCATTCCTGGGGTCCCTTCCAAGCCAGTGAGTCTCTAATTAGATAATACGAGAGCAGCTGGAAAAACCAAGGCCTTCCCTCTGGATAATGACAGATGTGGGACTTGGGCTTTGGTCAGGGAACCCCAGGCGGTGATGTGATATGCTGTGGTGTGTGGTTAACACTGTCACTCACAGGTGATCCAGATGGACCCATGTCTCCCTTATCTCCTTTGGGTCCCGAGAAGCCCATGACACCACCCTCCCCTCTGGGACCTTCAGGGCCGACTGGGCCTGCAGGACCAGGCTCTCCAGGCTTCCCCCTGGGTCCCTAAAAAACACAAGAGGTCAAGGTCACCTCACATAATTGTGCCTGTAAGACAGACATATACATACCTACATATTTGTTATCACAATTAATACACTTCTATCACAATATACGTTCATGTAACAATTCAACTGCCTGGCTAATAATATAGCGTACTGATAACTAAGTATTACCTTCTCTCCGTCGACTCCTGGAGGACCTGGCAGACCAACATCACCCTGAGGACACACCAAGGCTGTATTACAAACTAGGCCAAGCAGGCAACTGTCTCAGGGCCAAAGACCCTCAGGGACCCCCAATTCACGGTACGTCAATTTGTTTCTAGTAATTTTATTAGCTGTAAATTTGTTATCTGGCATTCAGACCTAAATCGATTCTGCATTAAAACAAGGCTAGGGGCTGCGTTGGTGGGGGGGCATGTTGCCTCAGGTACCGGTGAGACATGAAAGTCCTGTAACAGAACCATTTATTTAAAAGGTGGCGATACACGGGATCCGTTGAGGTATGTGAAGTCGACGGAACCTCTTCATTTTCTATCAGCAGGACATTCTTGCTCATGAATATGGCTCGGCGAGTTGACTGACCATTCACCATGTCTGAATTTGCATTATCACGGCTCAACCTCAACTTTATGCAATCGAGGTCCATCCATCGTGACGCACCAGGCTCACGAAACTCAATCAAACGGTCAAACTATAGGCAGCGCTGATCAAATATGAATCAAGATTCTGTTACTGTAATGCCCATTTCTCACCTCAGATTTTTTCAGAAACATATTTCAGTGTACTGTTCAGCTGTAAAATGAGAAAGTTTGTGACCCGGCATGATAGAAACAGTCAAGCCAAAACCAAGCACTGCCCACCGGCCGGATCAAACCAGACCGTTTTGGGTTCCACCTGAAAGCATCCTGTGTAGACACACACAAAGCACTGAGGTTGCTACTGCTGCTCTGCCAATATGCTGCTCATGCAACGCCTCCAATGTAGACACTGTGTTTGGGTTACATACAATATGATCTAAAAAGGGCCCGGCATTATTACCTAATCCTTTGGCCATGTCTTGAGTAGGGGCCCTGTGTTGATATCTTAAAACCTATAATATTTCAGTTTTTATACTCCATTAAATACTTTTGCATTTAATTAAATGAAAACAAAAAAACTGACACAAAACCAGGGACCAGTTAATCCAGCATATTGGCCCAACAGCCCCCCAACAGGTTAACCTGGCTATGGGACACACAAAACATTAAAACAAAAAAACTCAAAAAACAATATTTATTTTCTGAATGTGGCTTATCTTTGAAATGCAGTGTGTCCCTCTAAAATGTCTCCTACCTTGGTACCATGGATTCCAGGGGCCCCCGAAGGTCCAGGTAATCCAGGGGGGCCCTATATAGGAGTAGAAGATATCACGTCATTTAACAGAATTTTTACTACTGTACTGTTTTTGCACGTCGTGATGAACCCTAGAAGAAAGTACTTACCATCAGGGGTATGTTGCGAATATCCTGTGGAGGAATATTAAATGTTAGGTTACTCTTTATTTTTTTCTTTACTTTTTCACACACGATAGAAAATTGCAACTTAATACGAGTTTCATACATTTTCATTGTTGTGGATTTCAGCCTTTCCTGGCTCCCCAGTTGGGCCCGGAGGACCCTAGAAGGTGAAACATACCATTTTTAAACGCCATCATAAACATAATGATTATAAATTGTGTCAATATTTGCAACATGTTGTTATGAATCTGTCGGTCACCACTTACTCTTGGTCCAGCTGGGCCTTCGGGGCCTGCTTCCCCCTAGAGGTTAAATTAAGGTATATCACTTAGATTCTCCATAAAGACTCTCAACTTGTGTTAATATTTGGAAAGTAGTCCTTCCATAATGCTGTTTTATAGTATCTCACCTTGTCTCCCTGTCCGCCTGTGTTACCCTGTAAGATGAATAGCATACGGTGACTTCCATGAGCACTAGCTTTTTTTTGTAGTGCTACTTAATAATCTGTGATGGAGGCCTTGCTGTACATGCAGGAATCTAACCAATAATCAAACTATTGCCCTTTACCTTGTGTCCCATTAGGCCTGGCAGTCCTGGTGAACCTGCTTCTCCTTTAATTCCCACGGCTGCGATGCTCGGCTCTCCCTTGTCACCCTGCCGTACAGACAGAAGTAGAACACATTATTATTAACCAGACAAGGACAATACGAAATAGAGTTTGACTGATAAAAATAGATTTCTGATGTCCAATTATGCTGTTAATCCTGTACTGGATACTGATGATTACAAAGTTGGCAGTCAGTGATATCTTTATGTCAGTATTACTTTTATCTAAATCTTCCAATTTGTATGACAAATACCCTTCAGAGACACTTAAAGTGGGATCCACAGATGCAACTAAGATGATGATAATGTGGGATATAGTTGAAATCTCTATGAAAAAGCAATTTAGTGCTCTGGTACGTGGATTTGAGTTGAGATTATTTTAACATTTCTGTACGTTCACACAGATCACAACACATCCAAGACAATCCATTCTGGCGTTTTCACACCTGTGTTTCGTTTGCTCTGGTCTGAATCAGGGACCAAATTGTTACTACTGTATGTTGCATATTGCCTCGAGTTTGGTTTGTGTTCACACAGCAGCATTTACAAGCAGACCAAAATTTTGGTGCGCAAAGAAACTGCTCTCTAATTGGTCAGAATATCCCAAACTCCCGGAAGTAAACAAAGTAGAGCAGACTTCCAGAACGCAACAATGTAGGGACAACTACGCGGCTTGATCTTGGCCCTGGGCATCTTTTTTTACCTCGTTGCAATTTTTCACTCAAGGCAAACGATACAGTTTGAAAATGAGGCGACTGGAAAACAATGTATTGATGCACTGTAGTCGCCAAAGGCGCATATCAAGACAGTTCAGGAGGAGGCGTGCATTAACCCTCCTAAACTGTGACACGCTCATCGGCCGAAAATATTTCCGAAGATCCATCAGGTATGCCCGTGGTCTTCAACACAGCCTGACGTTACACCTGTTTAGTACTGATGTGAATAGTGATGGCAAGCGTTGGCTCTTTTGTAGTAATGTTGTCTGGTGTCGACATGCACAGCGCTGCTTGCTACCGGAGCTGGTTTAATCCAAAAAAGGTGCAATGCTTTCTCCAGTTGGGCCTGATCAAGGTCGGACCATGTTCTCACCACGAACGAAGTGTTCGTTTGGAAGCGAACCGAGACCACCCCTTCAAGGAGGACTCGGTTCGCTTGTTTTGGTGCTGCACCCGAGTGCGATTACTGTGTTCATACCTGCCCAAACGAACCGCACCAAGAGGGTAAACGCTCCAGGGTTCCATTCAACCGAACTTAACAAGGCAGGTGTGAATACTCCCTCATCATCATCAATGCATGTATGAGTGTTCTTAGAAATTATTTTGTTTGTACTTTACAACAATAAAGAGTTAGCTAGCCCAATTCTGAAGCAGTCATTTAGGCTAATTATACCATCCACTGTGGAGACCAAAGCACTCCAACAAACGGCACGTGAAGCACAGCTGACAGAACAGAAAGGTAAGCACATTGAGTCTTAATCGGAGCTTTGGCCAGTCACAAACACAAAACACTGATGTGATGAATATCTGACTTTACAGACATCCAGTTACTATAGGGATAAGGATGAGTGACAGAAGGACAACCAGACAGTTAGGGTGCTCATTCCATGCCAGGCCTACCCTGTAGCCCCTCTTGCCAGGGATGCCAGGGGAACCATGGATGCCAGCCTGGCCCTTTGCAGTAGAAGAAAGACAGTTATGACCCACTGATCTGATTGGGTATGTAATAACTGCCACACACACTGCTCATGAACGACTTTACCTTTAACCCAGGAGCGCCCGTGTAACCTGGTTCTCCCTACCATGGCCAAGATGGCATAAAGGTCAAAGATGGTGGAAAGAAAGGAAGGAAAGGAAAACAGTTGATATGCAGTTTTGTTTCTTCAAGATATTGAAACAGACATGCAGACACATCTAGAAAGCAGTTATTCATGCAGAGAAATTACTGAATGAGCAAACTGGGCACAGGAGAAAGGGCCGGAGGGCTCGGGGGCGGGCTGGGCCTGAGCCTCTGTATGAAGTGACAATTCATATTTATTTTAGGGAAGTCAATCAAATAACTATACAAAGACATGCAAAACAGTCATAATACGATGCAAAAGGACTATAAATGGTATCGCTGGGTTGTTTTTTATGTCTTGTCTTTTGTGAGTACTGGTTCAATACAGAATAGAACTGAAAAGCATTGTCCTATATATGAGGGGTGGGGGCCAGTGACTCATCGTCTCACAGTGAAATGAAAACTGTGACTGATTAGCATCTGTCAAGTGCCAGCCACAGCATGATGAACTCTCTGGAGTAGGTGGTTAAAAATAGAAAGGAAACACACTTGAGCCTTTTAGTTCATCTGTGTCCTTGCTCCTCTTTTCAGATTAATGAGTAGATAGATGGTTTAAAGAAGATGAAGAGTCACAGCTGTGACCACACAAGCACAGTCATAGCTGGCTGGTAGAGGGAGTTCCTACAATCCTGTTTGCCCCAGTGGAACTGTTATGTTTTCAAACTGTGTCTGATGATGCTTGAATATAATTAGTAGTTAGCAGTAGATAGAGGAGAACAAGTTAAGATTGCAAGTATTAACTCAAAGGACTGGGCTCTGTATAGCAACATGCAAAAAGTGGACCTGGGTGAAAGTCTGTTGAACCATCCAACACCCTGACGTCCTCCCTACGCGGAGTTATGCAGACAATCATTGCGTACAAAAACGTAATTCACAATGCAGTTTTGTTGTATGGGAACGTCATATTTTAGAGACAAGGCAACACTGTTTAAGGTTGCAGTGCTTTCATTTCAATCCATAAAGCAGTTAGTTTGGTAATATACTAGAAGCCAAGATGTCAGAAGGAGGTGAGAGCTTTTGTCTGCGGTTATTTCCTGGGCGTAGAATGCACCAGAAACCATTCATTGCTACGGATTATCCACATTATCATACAGCTTTTACCTGCTAAACTCATGAATACTGTGCATTATATGGTGCTATCAGAGTGCTTCCATGGATACAAATACTCAATTACCTAATGCAAAGTAAACCAGCATATATTAATAAGTACTTTTCTTGGAAGCCACGCATTTACAGAACATGTATCTTTGCAGAAGTATAATTACTGGCACGGCTACTGATAATATTGCCGTTGCGGTAGCTTCTAGGCCAACTACTGCTACTGTAGGAAAATCTACCACCGCTACTGCTTTGCCTCTTAACCAACTTTTCTTACGGCACCCATCGGTCATTGAGACAATACGACAAGCCTTCTTTCTCTGATATTGTCATTACTGTATCACACATCAGAGTATTGTAGCCTAATGGTGTCAGTGGGAAGAGGGAGATGGAAGCGACCACATCAGGACAGACTGTCCGTTGGCCCACATGAGTCTGTGGCCAGATGAAAGCATTGCTTGATCTCCATCATCCCTGCTACCCTCTGAAGGACCTGAGTGGTGATGGCTCTAAATGCACAGAGGGCTTCATTAGAGACGTTCCCCAACAACTAACTGCCCCCAAAACAGGAAACAGCATCTCCCTTTGATCTATGAAAGCTCCAATCAGCTCGTAGCATTCCTCCGGTCCTGGAAAGCTTGCCCCTTCGTTCTATTTTAAAACATCTCTCTTTCCGTGACATACGGTGGGTGTAGGCCCAGATGGATCTGTCCCACTGGCATGCCATGTCATGATTTATCAATATGCTAATCTCTTTATTGAAGCCATGCAGCCACAGGCTTTCCACTTCAGAGGAAAAGCACAGAGGGATGAGTTAAAACCAATCAGTCACCCCCACACTTTACAGGAACTGTAATCATCTTCCAGTGATGCTGCAGGATCACTTGTTTTCATTCTGTTTGTACTACGGCCAAGTCGTCCTGTCACACTCAGTTTGAGAGGAAGGACACAGAGACGCAGCTACGCACTGCCAGAGTCTAAGTTCCGTGTGTACACTAAACAGTGAAATGGTATGCTTGGTAACAGATGGACGGGATTAGGCATAGACCAATATATCAGTGTGCTGATACAAAGCTCTTATAAAATGACTTAAACTTTAGACATCAGTCAGCTGATGTCACTAACGTGAAATATTATAGAAATGAGGTATTTCACTGAACATATTGCTTGTCAAATATATTAATACTACATGGTTGCTGTGAAGCACCTTTGCCTAACTGGTAAAGGCCATTTAAAGATGATGCAGTAGTGCTGGCTGGGACAGGGAGGACTGAGATGTAAGGGACCGGCTCTCCAGAGCGTGCCACTGAGATACGACCTCTTTAATTGAATATTGTGTATTTTGTGTGCAGCCAGAGCGCACGGCGCCCGTGTTGAAACTGTGTATTGTGTGTGTGCTTAATAAAGAGCACGAGAGCTGGATACCGCCTCCCATTGACTTTGTGTGCTGAGGTGAACCCCGGTAGCAGCTGACGGCTACACTGGAACACGAAACCGCTTACTGCATACTACAGACGAACGCAGTATGCAGTATACAGTACATACTGCATACTGCGTTCCTGAGTAGTATGCGCTATGTTACGGTTAAAGCAATGTATTTCGCAGTATGCTAGGCGAGGCATTAGCCTTGAAACCAGCTCTTAAAGCACTGGACAAGTGCTCGTACCACTATTAGAATATTATCGAAAAATACAACTTAGATTTTGGTGTTTATGTTCTGCTTGTTTACTTTATAAGATATTGCAGGTTTAAACTATTTATTCTAACAGCTCATAGTGAAGTCAGACAAACAGGATCATCAATGAGGGGAGACGGGAAATATAAAACATTAAATCGACAAAATTTACTCAAACTGCTTTTTCAGTTACAGAAACAAAACAGTGGATTGATCTCCATCCAGATATTAGAGTAATGTTAAAAAGAGTCATGTTGTCTCAGCAGGTATCTCTCTGACCCATCAGAGTCTGTTCTTTCCCTCTCCTCTTTCTCTCTCCTCTTCCCTCGCCACTCTGCTGCACTGTGGCCGGCTCTCCAGCGAGCCCGCGGGCGATGGTGGAGCTTGTCAACTCCAAAAAGACAGATAAACACAGGTTCCTGTTAATTTATAATGGACATCTGTGTTTTGATATTTAAACAAACTATCCGTCAACAGGAAATAAAAGCCGATTGTCTACAGACCAGTCTCTTGAGAGCTCCAGCCAGCTCATAGCGGTCTCCAAGCGTGACTACCCGGCTGGCTGGCAGCGAATCCGGCAGGCGCTAGCTGGCTGTCACGGTATTTTGTGGAGCTTCTAAACTCCGACAGTTGATTTCTCGCCTCAAAAAGTTTCAGAAGTGAATTTAGTGATGAAATAGCTACGAAAAATGTAAAAAAAACGAGCCGTTTTTCGCTGCTGTTGTTGTTACCTTAGCGGCAGTCCAGCGCTTTGCATTGTGGGATACAGTAGGCGAGGTAGACTGGTCCAATGCATACTGGAGATTTTTTCCAAATGCTGCTTTTGTTCGCATACTGCATACTACATACTACATTTTGGCCAAATCAGAACGTACTACTAGTATAGTATGCGGTTTCGAATACAGCCATTGTCTCTCAACTGAGTATAGCTACTTATCACTCAGTACCAACAGTTTCTATTCAATGCCAAGTACACATTATGCAGTTATTGTAAGTGCCAGGAATACCAGGCCAGATTCCTGTTCAGCCAAGCCAAGATAGGAAATACCAATAATGTGCAGTTGTGTGAGGTACAACATGTGGTCTAGTTCAGCCAGAAAGCTGAAACTCCCGTCACCTCCCGTCATGTCCAGCAGTGTGTTCTCACCTAACTTTACACCCACCAGAACACTCGCTCCCAATCCCTCCATCATGTCTTCCTCTGCCATTGTTCTCTGCCGAACCATCACGTTGCTTTACGGCCATTCTAGCCACTCCTGTATCGGTATACCTGCCTGCCTGTATGCTGTTCTTGACCCTTACCCTTCTCCTGTAAACCTGCCCATAATCTGCTACTAGTGTTTGGACCTTTTGCCAGTGTGTGACCATGCCTTCCAGCCTTTAGCCTTTTCAGACTTTGTTTGCTCCACCTGGGTAGCTCGTTGCTTCTCATTTGCAGTGAAAGGAAAAAAGGCCTTTTCATTTGGTCAAAGAAGTGTGACTGTTGGCACACGCACTCTTCTTTGTCATGAAATCCACTCTGTCTCTCTCTGTCGTCGTCTGCTGCTGTTCCCAGTGGTAAAGTAAAATCAAAGCTGCTTTCAGAGACAGAGCTTATTAGATCAGTCTAGTGCAGAGAAGTAGAGTATTTCACCAGAGTGACAGATGGGACGAGGGCCTTGAGGTGGTAGCTGGGTCTGCTTCCTTCGTGGCTAGACATGGGCCCGTTGCCTGCTGGGAGCTTTGGAACTGAAGAGACTGAGTCTAGAGAAGTCATCATTTGTGGTCGACGCCATGCAGATATGAATGGTTCTTGTGTCTACCACAAAACCTCTACCTGGCCCATTTCATTTCACTCTGGCAGAAGGCAACCAGCAGCCAGCTCTCTGAGATTATATATAGACCAGATTTCCCCCCGGGTTTGATGGAAGCCTCAACTCCTTAGGTGACCATACCCTTACATTGAAGGATTGGCCTGCAAAAGCACTTTCTCTTTATTATTAAACAATAAAAGCCTTTCCAGATCGCTGTTTCCTGTGGATACCAAAGAATATGCACTTCCCTTGAAAAATTTCCGCTTTTGATTTTTTTTCTTTTCCCCCCCTCCATCTGTCCATCTGAGGCTTAATGGAGAAAACACACACATGGCTGCAACTGCTACTGCCATGCTACTGTGGCCCAGAGAAGAGCTGTTGCAGGTCAGCTGGGACTGGGACTTGGACTCATCCATGTAGTCCACATAGAAGTGGACAGATATATCAATGAATAAGAGGGCCCAACGGAAGTATTTGGAAAACAAATAGGGGCAAAAAACAGACCCCTGAGGCACTCCATCGTTCAAAACAGCACCACCAGACATCTCATCAACGGAAATATTAAATAGGAGCCAAACCAATTAAAAATATAACCCAAAGTACAAGTGCACAGTGTGCATTCTTGCCAGGTAAAGCCTCTGGGATAGCACAACTAAACACTGAATTAAGGATCATAATACCGATCATAACTCCATGTCCTCACAAATGGATTAAAATTCATGACAGATTTCAGCAGCTATAAAATGCACTTTTGAATTGCCTTTCCACCTAGAGATACTACATTTGAACCAAGTTTAAATCATCCAGACTCCAGCGGCTACGTCTGTGATCTCGCCATGCATAAACAGACCTTGACATGCCACACACATACACAACTCCATGCTTGGCTTTCACGCTACCTTCATTCCCCTCTCTCCTGGGAAACCCCGCTTTCCTTCATCTCCCTACAGAGTGGATGGAAACATCAGCTCAGAGAAGCAGCGGGGCAGTAAAAACCAGACACGCCCTTTCAACCAGGGGGGAAATCAAAAGACTAGCAAAGGCTCAGGGGAAAAAGGGAGTACTCCTTCTTGACATGGACATGACAGAAGGAGATGTAAATCTTCGGAGAAGACGTCAGGGGCCTTCTATCATGTTGGTCCCTGGATAGAAGCGTTAAGTAGTCGCCTTGTAAAAAAAATTAAACAGTAGCCAGTGGGGAGATGATTTTTCATCCAGACCGAGGTCACTCAATGTTAATCCACTTTGATTTACGTGGAGACGTAAAGTTTATGATTACGTTAGCAAGAAGATTCTATGTGAGTGTATATATGGCGTTGAGATCTTCTATTCTTTCCAAAGAACTGACAGACGATAATACAGATACAAGCAATGCAAGTTCCCTTACTCTCTCGGTATTATTTAGCATTCACTTTTTGATGAAAAGTTTGAGGTTTTAGTCCCCAGAAGTGCAATTTACTTTCTATAACTTCTGGAGATTTAAACCATATCATCCAGTCCAGAGTTCAGACTGTGTTATTTAAAAATGATCCCACTTCTTAAGCAAAATGTTGGATTGGAAAAAATGCATTTGTCACAAAGCTGAAAACGAATTGTTTTTCTTTGCTCATGAAAGTTGACGTCTTGGAGATACACAGTTCCATGTATCTGTGTGTACTTCTGTGTATACAATTGGGCAAACTCCATCTACTAATTAAGAACATAAGATGCTTTTGAAGGATCCAGAAAAGAAATAGTAATTGATATTTAGAGAAGATTCTTTTGTCGAAAAAAGAAGAAGATCCAAATCAATAAAAACATCTACAGGTTGTTTTTGGGCCCTGAATAGAACATAGTAAATTGGCTGCAACTTTTATCGGCAGCTGTTCTTAATATTTTGTGACAGAAAAATGAAAACAATTTACCTTAATTCCATGGTCTCCATTAACTCCCTGTGAAGCAAAGCAGAGACAAATACGGTAAATGTAACAACTGACAAACAATCACAGCTATCCACTAGATGGAGCAGGAGATCCTCTATACGCATTATAATGAGCAGTGAGGAGTCAGTGTGTCCAAAGCCTCACAGAATGGATGTGCAAACTGAAGGAGCATTTGCATTTGCAAGTTGTTGTGCAACCTCTGGAAAAGAAAAAAAAAATCCAGACAATAGTGCCGGCCTCTCCTCTGTCCTTTTAGTGACCCTCAACTCAGTCGCCTGATGTGCTCATAAAGCTCATGGCAGAAAACAGAATCAGGGTTCTCGGCCGAGTTCATGGGAAAACAAAGTGAGACGGAAGGACGGTTGAAGTTTACAAGACAATAATCTGCACAGAAGCTCACAGCATCAAGGTTCCTCCAGTGGTCCCGGCCTCAAACTTCAGGCAAAATCACTTTTACAGAGAGTCATGTATATATACGGTGGATTTGTTGTGACAGAAGCAGCAAAACTCAAAAGCACTCAAATGTGCCCGCTTAGGACGACATGCTTGTCTGCAGAGCTCTGAAGCCACACCCAACACTGCTGAACAGAGGACTGTTTGCTTGTTTGTTCAAAGTTTATTAATAATTAACGAGTTACGTGTCCAAATTGCGCCAAAGTCGACAGCAATACACCCGCCAAGCGTGAAGTCGATCGGATGAACGGTCCTCGAGATACGCAGAGATTGCTCGCTTTATAGTTAGATAGAAATATCATGAGTTGAATCTTTAAAGCTCTACGAAAAATTCTTTGAGATATTAACAATAAATCGAATAAAAATAATCAAATAGGCTAATGCAAAAGGTGCCATTCTGTAATGACAAAAACCACAGAGGATCATCACCAACTCTGTAGTTCATCCATTTGAGACCGAAGCACTCTGCATTACTTTGTGGTCACATAGCCTGAGGCCTTTGCTACGAAGCAGGATTTGGGGTTAGCGAGGTATAACTTCAGGTTTAACCCTTAAGGGTTTTTTCCGTCCTACGACGGTGGATCACTTCTTACTGGGGTAGATCGCCATGGTAACTTATACTGAACACCTAACCTGCTCCGGAGCAGATAACAGATCATCTTGTATAAGATGCGTGTGCGTGCGGTCAATGCGTGAGAAAGTTACATTGTAACTTTATAAGATGATAATATGTTGATAACATATGTTGCATTTTCAGCTTGTTCCACTGCCCTGAAGTGGTCAATAATCAATAGAGCTTTAGCCTAAAAACTCTTCAAATCATTCATGAAAGGCTTCCTTCCACCTACAATTTCACTCTCACTAAAGTGAAATTTGAGCTTAGTAAAATAGTTCCTTCAACTTGAGTGAGACACTGTCCGACCATGATGTCTAGTCTCTGGCCTGCCACAGGGACAGCGGCCTATAGTTTCTTTTAATCTTCTTTTTAACATACTAACTTAATCTGAACTATTTTCTCCTTTTGTCATTTTTAATGCCCCCAAACTCTAGTCTCTAGAAATGCAATATAATGGCTTTGATTAGTGTAGAACAGTTGCTGTGTGTGTGTGTCTCTGTGTGTGTCCTCTACAGAGGAAGTCTGTTAAGCCATGGAAAAGGGCAGAAGGGCAAGCATGTGGGGAGTGTGGCAGGGATCGCTCACAGCTTCAAAGCCAAGGTTAGATCCTTTAAGCTGCCTTCCAAACAGCGTGTGTGTGTGTGTACTTTGTTCAACCCTGTTTATTCAATACTAATGCCCGGTGCACACTACAGCAGAATCAAGCCGATTTTGGGCCCGATTTCCCCCCCTGGCCCAGATTTTTTGATGGATCTAAAGATCATCTTTCCAGATATTCCTGTGGTGTGAGGTGTGTTAAGAGTGTTTTTTACATCCCCCCGATCGGTTCTTAAGTCCATGTATAGGATATCCTGTTGTGTGTGGGGAACCCCGAGGACAGCCGATGACGCAGTCACGTGTTAAAAACGATAACCAATCGAGAACCAAACTGACTAAAGAAGAAAGGACAACAACTGCAGGCATGGCGGCCGCGGCTAACGCAAACGCAAACGCGAAGCATAAAGTAGTAGTAAGATGGACCTCAGAAATGAGGACCACCGATTTGTGGCAACTACACAAGTCTTATTTTTATTTCTATTTCTCTTTTTTTCTTCATGAATTTTCAACATTAATCCTTCCTGCCCGTCGTACTCCATGTTTGTTTACACTAAAGCCATGTTTGATAGCGAGAAATTTTGCGAGATTTACAATATTTTGAGTCAAGACTCCACACACAATAGGAACACAACTGTTCAATTTGGGGTTGCTCACATTTTCAAAATCTGTTAAGATT
The DNA here is from genome assembly GCF_015220745.1 of Sebastes umbrosus. Lineage (NCBI taxonomy): Eukaryota > Metazoa > Chordata > Actinopteri > Perciformes > Sebastidae > Sebastes > Sebastes umbrosus. Next base: position 29,526,318 of record NC_051278.1, on the reverse strand, counting down.
TGAAGTACAGCCTTAAAGCCAGCTTTAAGGAGACTACCATACAATAACCCAACAGACACTTCACTCCATAAAATAAATGTCAAAACCATGAATGTGGCAGCAGATGCTACCTGCATCATTTTTGTCAGGTTATGGCCTTGGTAGTTTTATGATATCGCTTCTAAACAACTCCCAAAGCTTCATTTAATATGTATTTACCATTTAATAAATGGAAAATGGGGTGGGGGGAGATGGGGGAGAAATGCCACAGTCCTCACTCTTTAAGCTCAAACGTTTTTGTCATGAACCTTTGAGTGAAAAACAAAACGCCACAGTTAAACAAGAACACATAGAAAGTGGAATACCTTTGAGCCTTCAGGACCTAGTGGGCCAACATCCCCTTGATCCCCCTGTGGAGGGACAGAAGGACTTAGTCACAGAAAGTTTACTAACAGCAAACAGATCAAAAATACCAGCTTACTGCACACAGAGAGATAAACTCTTTTTCTTCTGAAAACAATAAACTGGATTTTTTTCAGCCAAATCAAAGCAACAAGAAATAAAACACAACTTCCTTCTGCCTCTGCATTAATCCCTACAGGTACTTGGAAACACATGACACATGAAAGTCCACCGTTACTGAGGGGAAATAGATGGTTTATGGCTTTATGGTTGTGATGAAAAATCCATCAATTTACTCAATGGACATTGTGTACAGTAGAGAATAAGTATTTCCAATCTAACCACATCTTGGATTCTACTGACCATATTCTTTTTCAAAAGTGAAACACAGAGGACAGCTCACCTTTATTCCTGGCACACCTGGCTCACCCTGGAGAGATCAAACAAAGTGTGTGCGTACAAAGTTCATATCCAGCCAGTGTAACAAATTCAGTATATCATATTGAAAAATGTGCAGAAAAGCAGGTGGCTGAGGTTTTCATTTGAGGGCTTCAAAATCACGTTTTCCACCCAGATGCTTCTCTGATGGTGCATGCTGCCCAGCTCATATATTACTGCTCATGCTAAAGTGAGAATCACTTCCTGCTGTGAGATTCAGCTTGTTTTCCATAGCGAGAGGCATTTACAGGACTCTGAGCATTTCTCTGACCTCACAATCTACATCATACATCATGCGGATATCTAATCCAATCCAAAGGAAACATAGAGATGTGTACAGTCGGTCTGAATATCAGAACAGCTGCATAGAGACCAAATGAAAACATCTTGACTCCATCTCTGTTTCATGTGGTTTGTTTTATTTGGGCCTGGCGGTGTTTGTATGTAATAACTCTGTAGAGTCACCATGAGAGGTCACAGTGATGCTAATCGAGCTTTTTTTAGAATTGTGATTTTGATGTTTGGACAAGAAGAGAAAGATGTTTACCTTCAGTCCCGTTAAAAGCTGCAGAAATGATGTAGAAATCACAAGAAGGTTAATGTCACTCCAACAAACGTTCACTAATGAGAAGATTCTGGAAAAAAATAAAGGTGGGGGATTCGCTGAACCGAAGCTTACCCTTGGGTCTTTTCCTGGTTTGCCTGGTTCACCGGGCTTACCCTGTATGGAAAGAGCAAACACTCTTTACACTGAATCGACTATACCAGTTCCATGATGCCATTTGAATTTGCAACTATGCCTTTCATAGTGACAGCCTGACAGTAAATTCTACATATTTTCCCACTAAATGATCACGTTTAAACCTTTATAAACTCAACAGCTCTACGTATTGATTGTCTAAGTGAAAACTGGCATGACTTTCACTCTGGAGTTATTTTTACTAACGACGTTATGTCATGTGACTATACTTCACCAAGTCCCATGACGTTACGTCCGTAGTTTAATTTCCATAACAAGCGCAGTTGGATACTATGCAAAAGGCTGCCCTGAGTGGCAAAATATGACGAGAAGGGCTGACATTGTGTCGAACAGTTCAATACAATATATTAATCAAGCAATAAGTCAGATGTTTCCCAGTCATAGTTACAATTTGGATGTTGATGTGAACGCTATTTACAAAATGGTAATTATGGTAAATCCCATATGACACAAATACGTCCACAGGGAGGAAACAAAGCCCACAACATAATGGAGAAATTATTTAAAAGTGGCCATCATCGAGGGATGTGTACTTTATTGACTGCCATTCTTAAAACAGCCCGGTCTCACTAAATGGCAAATGAATGACACGGCAATTTTGCGTGCAATAAGAAGGCTGTTCTTGCTTTTGGAGTGTCATTTGTACGCTATGTAATCTCTATTGACTGCATTGTAAACGCATCCGCTTAAATATGCTACGCTCAGAGCTAGAGACGTAGAATAAAAAAGGAGAAAGACTGCTGATGGTGGGAGGGAGTGAGGGGAGTTGGATGGGTCCAACGAACACAAGAATTTCAACCAGGAGACCGCTGTTTGTGTCCCAAAGTGTTGGTGAGTTATTTTGAAGTTACGTTAGGGATATTTGTGACGTGTTTTCCATACTTCTGTTACGTTGTTTCCATATGTATTTGACTTAGTTTACGTACTTATTTCAAAGGCCAACCTTGACGTTTTCCCTAAACCTAAGTGAGTGGTTTTGTTGCCTAAACTTAACTGACCGAAAAAACCTAAACCTAAACCTAATCCCCAAAGTTTTGTTGCATGGCGTGAAAATAACACACAAAATGGCTAAAATGCGTTCTCATGACAATGTCCTTGTAATTTAGTGCAATTTATACACCTTCCCATGTGGTCGGGTTGCAAAATACTGTAACACATGCGTGTCCTTTTCTCATGTTTTTCAACTGATACTCTCTTGTATTACTAATGCACCAGTTACATTTTTAACTAGGGGTTGTTGTTGTATACCTTCATTATATAGAGTATAAACAGAGTAGTTCCTGCCAAAATAAAAACTCAATAATCTGCTGGGGTTCCAATAAAGTCTTCTCAATAACATTAAATGAAATTCATGTACTTATTCTAAAGTGTTCAGTAGGAGCCTGTGGGCTTGGGGCTGAGAGCCACAGAAAGGGTAAGGAAGTCACAAAGAACTGAGAGACGGACACACACATTGTATGGCCACTGACACAGAACAAATGGGCTGATTCTGAATTAATTGACATTACTGGTTGAACTCAGATTGGGACTCACCGGTGGGCCACTGGCTCCATTCAGGCCGGGGGTCCCTGGGAGTCCGGGGGCTCCTGGAGGTCCCGGGGGTCCCTGCGCTCCAGGCTCGCCCTGCTGGGAGACCTCGAGTTACAACCTGCCGTGCTGGAGCACGCCTCGCCACACTGACCATGCCAACACAACAACCTCACACAACACCACAAATAACTGCAGTAGGGGGGGGGGGGTTGCAGGGAGGAAGGTTAGCCGGGGAGCAAGGCAAAGCGGTTATACTGTAATGCTTGAGATTCATTCTTGACCCTTGGAACACATATCTGGGATAAAATATTCCAAACTCAAGGTTTTGTACCATATCCAATAGACCTGGTCAATGACTTTGACTTGTAACTAGCTGCCAGGCCATTACCCATGGCCCCAGCATGGACCCTGTGTAGATGGAAGAGCAGGAATTGTCAGTGAATATGAGTTGACTGGAAATGATGTGATCTAAGTATGGAACTTCAGTCATCTAGTGAAGGATGGGGTCGAAATCATAAACAGTGTCCCTTTTTCAAGGACACGACCGGCATTCTTGATCTTTCTGTCAGCTGTCTGCTGACTTTAAGCCCTTCTCTGTAAATGGGGGTCAAAGTATCCAGAGTACCCATGAACCCCTGGACCAATAAGGGGCCTGGAAACCAGCCACAAGATGAAGGGGCCAACACATCGGTAACAGACAATATCAGCTCTCTGTGAACATGAGACCAAAACCGATCACAGCAGCAACTGAGAAGTGGTCAAAGTCATTGAGCAGGAGTCAGTGGACGGCCGCAGACAGATCAAGGAGGACATTCGCATCTGAGGCCAGAGTCCATCTTTGAACAGAGACAGGGGATATGATTTGACATGTTAAGTTACCAAAGGGTGGTACTTAAGTCACATGATGACTCCATGAAGTACCATTAGCTGACGGAAGCTAGTGAGTGCACTACTACCTTTGATTGGAGAGCAAGGCCCTGGGAAATATGTCACACTGATGTAGTTCTTTAACTTTTTTCACAAGCCACCTAATGAATGGTCCTGGATATCTTATTTTTTGTTGCCAAAGGTATTCCAGTTTATCTAAGTTTAGCTTTAACTGTTCATCGGGTAACAAAAAGAAGATGCAATTCGAGATCACAGAAACTTTGTGACAGCATAAATTATTATTGTTTGTATTTGAAAATGAACGAATGGAATTTTGACATTGATCTTTCCTGCGGCTTCTTTGACATAACGTGTTAATCTGCGTGTGTTTATTCTGAAGACTGCCCGCTGACAGCCAGAGCCCTGGGAGTTATCTCAAACCAAAGCAAAGACTAAACAAAATCAAATAAAGGAAATTTACAATGAGCACAGGATATGAAGATAATAAATACACCTCAAAGGCTGAAATGAATCTGTCTGGCTGCTGCACGTCCTGAATCTGCTCCTCCTTTGTTTCAAAACTATTTCTACTACTCATCTTTTGGACCTCATAAAAATCAATTTCTTGATTGCTACAAGACGATATTTTATAGAGAAGACACCTCCATATGGAAATGCATAGAGGGAAACAAGTTTGCATGACATGAAATTTAATGCATTTTGCTACTATACATGATTTATTTGCACATGTGGTGCGACTTAGAGCAGTTCCTATAACACAAAGCGTTGGCCTTACTTCAGTCACTCAGCAATCACTGTGTTATTGTAGGAGAACACACATGTACAGTAGCTCAGGACCAGAGAGCAGCTGCCAAGCTTCTATTGTAAGATAATGGAGAACATATCCATCCATATTAAATCCATATTTTATCATTCCTCCTCTGTGCTGCAGGGCAGAATGTGTCCAACATGATTCATGTCTCTGGACATGCTAGGCTTTTCTCAAGGGGTTACACACACACAGTTATGGATATAGAGCGCAGCTGCCAATAGCTGATAATAAAATGTGCTGTTCTGCACAATTTGACCATTTGAAAGAACTTTCTAGTAGGAAAAAAAAAAATCAGCGATAATCCTATTCTCATCATGATGGAAACCCCATTATATCAGATGGTCAACAGTGATTGGCTGATATCTGATTTATCTCAGGGGGGCAATAAGAACTGTGTTCAGCATGTAAAATGTAAAACAGCAAGTAGTGCTGATCTCCAGACAAGGTACAGTATTATGTCCTGGCACGATGCCAACTAGGCCAAGACTTGTTCAAGATACAGTTTATGGTAAAGAATTGGTAATGTGATCAGTTACAGAATAGAGAGATTTTTACAACCCAGTCTTCTAAAATAACATTCCCATACAATTAACCTGCATTCTCAATTACGTTTCGAGGTAAACATAATTATGTACGGTCGCAGTTTCAAACAGTTTATAACACATGGTTAACGCCTCATCCACACTGGGAACGTCAGGAGCGCGTGGTTGCGTCGCATGGTGGCCGCATGGTGGCCGCGTGATTCACGCGTCGGGTGTTCACACCAGCTGCGTTTCAGCTGCATTTTTGCTGCTGCAGCTGCTGCTGTTAGCTCTTTCTTTCTACATAGTTTGCCTTTCATAATGGCCATTTCATTTCATTATAAATATCATTTATATTTATTTTAGACAGAGAAAGGTTAAGAAACGTGGTAATTTGTAAATAATAGTAATAATCCACCATTGAAACCCCGTACTATAGTCATTCATGGAGCTCTCCAAGTCACTGCATGTTCTACAACACTGTCCAGCACATATTTCAGATTAAAAGCCTTGTGTTAACAAATGAAGGAATTCTGTCCACAGAAAAAACGCTTGAGTGTTTTTATTTTGAAATCAAAGCAGGAAGTGTTGATTTAAAAATAAGTCTTTACTTTTTTCATCTCCATAAGAGATTCTACAGATAGACATTGAAACTGTAGTAATGTTGCTGATATGATGTTAATATACAGTCAATAGATCACTTTCACTGTCTGTAACTGTGAACCACGCGCGGCACGCGGCAAAAATAGGCAAGACCTCGAATCTCTAGAAGAGACGCAGCTGAGACACGCTCCTGGCGTTCCCAGTGTGGATGAGGCTTAACATTGTAAATTGAAAGAAACAAAACAGAAAATTAAACAAAACTACTTTGTTAGGTTTAGTAAAAAAAAAAAAAGATCATGGTTTGGCTTAAAATGCAAAATTAAAATAAGTGGACGTTTACTTTTTGTATCACATGGGACACTAAGAGCGGTCTCCTGGGTGAAAGGCCTGTGTTGACCCATCCACCACTCCGACCTTCTTCCTGTACGTGGACTTCCGTGGATTATCATCACAAACATATTTGTGATAAATCAAAACTAACGTAATCCGCGACAAAATATGTTTCCCTCGAAACGTAATTCACAGTTTGGTTGTATGGAGCTGGGCAGACAGTAAGGGTGTTAGATGGGCTGGCTGTCCAACTTTTATGTGAGAGAGTGGAGTTTGTTTCCCGTCACAGCTGTTTTTTTTTTTTGTTTTTTTTTACACTAACTAGGACCTTTCCCTAACTCCTTCCTTAAAAACTTAACCAAGTGTTTAAGTTGTCTAACCTTAGCAATAGTTTATTTGCCATAACCACAATCTTTCCTTAAGGTTAAACATACCATAGTTTCCATGCACAGAGATTCTAGAACGATGGGACACAGGGATTTTGGAGAATCATCAATATCCACGTTTTTGACTGGAAATAGGATGGATTTTGCAAGAGCAAAATGTGTACATTTTTTTTTCTAATTTATATTTGTCACACTATTCATATTGAACAAATATGCAAAATATTCACTGTCAAGTTAGTTACCCATTTTTTTTCTATAATGCACACGGGCACTCAGTCTACATCATTTTTTAATTTAGGTGGTTAAAGGGGCACTAAGTCAGTGAAAAAGGAAACCTAAGTTACAAACTTGAGGTGTGGAGCTTGACAGGGTCTAACAAGAAGATGCCACCAAGTTGAATTATGGGAAATGTAGGATTTGGTAATTTTACGGCTTCACTTTTGACAGTTCTTTTTCAGTCTCTTTTGAGTCTTTCAACTTAATGTAAAGTGCAATATTAAGTCAGTTTAAGGAAAAGATGATGGTCTGGAATAAACATAAATGCTATTATAATCTGTTGTTCTTACTTTGTGCTTTGCAATGAATGTAACACTACTGCCTGTGTTGACCCTGAATGTTGCCACTGAAGGTAAATCACGAATGCGAAGTGTCTGTAGTTCTGTATGAAGATGCTAGGATTGTATTTTTTATTTTTTTTTATCAGCATTGCAGGATTGTGTTACCACAGGAAAGAGGTCCAGTTAGAATTTTGTGACTTAGTATTCATTTTAGTGATTTATCAGTGGATTGTTAAGTAAAATTTGTTCAATCTACTATTGATATGGTATTGATATATTTTGTTGTGCTCTCTTGCCATTGGCGGTTTGTGGTTTGCTCTGAAACCAGAACAAATGCAGCATTTTTGTTCAATTTCCTGTCACGCTCAACTGACAGAAAAAGGCCTTTCAATATGACTAAACATTTAGAAGCAGTATAGCAGCCAAAAGTTGGTTAATTACAGCATGACGGTGGAGGGAGGTTTTGGCGACGGATGATAGCGGTTGGCATCCACAGGGCGGGCAGAGAGGAGGAAAGGGGGCAAGTAGGGGGGGGGCAGAGAGAATTGTACCTTGAGGCGTTTTAGGATTAGAGGGCTTATTGGGGGCATGTTGCGCACGGTGATGGGCAACATCTGCCGGGGGGAAGAGTCACAAAGCACAGGTGGCCAGCGGTGCAAAAAGGTCACAGGGCAAAGGTCACCAGGAGGCCAGAGAAAGGAAACAGGGTAGAACCAGGATAACGAGGGAAGAGAGGGGGGGAGGGATATGGAGGAAAAAGAGAAATAGAACATCAGAGTGAAAAGCAAGGAAATGGGAGGGCAAAGGAAAGAAAAAAGGAAACAAGGCTGAAGAGAGGAAAGACAAAAAAAAAGGCACCGGCACAGCAAACTATGGGCTTGGAGTGGCAAGGGGATGGTTGATGTACCGTGATGCTTCTTTATTTGAAAAACATGTGAAAGCTTTCAGATTTCTTGGAGTCTGTTGGTTGCAAATCATCAAGCATCCCCTATTTTAGGATTTATGTACATCAATGTCCCCGTTAACAGTAAGCCAGGCCCCTAGATTGCAGCGGAGCTGAGGTGGGCGCCAGTCTTGCCACAAAGAGAGTACAGCAGTACAGTTACAGTGCACATCCAGACTTACTGTGGCCAAGTGTCCAACACAGGGCTGTACAATACGCCGCTTCTGTTGAGATGACCAGCATGATCAGATACAAGTTTAGGGACAGGATGGTGCAGGTATATGATCCTGCTACATTTCCCCCGTAGACACCAAGTAGAACCAGCTGCATATGACTTGCCTACTTTTTACATAGCGTACATATTTCCACAATTTGTTATAATGCAGCAACATTTAAAGTACCTTCACCCAATACCTGAAACCCCCAAAAAGAAGTATTCACTACTTTTTACTACTTTAACATACATATTTGTAGCTTCAAGTCAGTCTTGGAACATACTTCTTTTCATTGTGTGGTCAGTCACACTATATTTATGTAGATCAGTTGAAAGCCAAAAAATAGCATTAATACTATTTATATGGAAATATATACAAGAATGTTATGAGTAAATATAAGAAGGGGTATAAATGTAGGAAGTAGGCAAGTGTGCTGCTTTGTCCCTCACCATTTCCAGCTATCCACCACGACAAGTTTAAATGTATAGAAGTCAAGAGCTGCCAATATTAAAGTAAAATCATTTAATGAAATTCAAATTATATCATCTAACTATGTTAGAGTTATGTATGTAAAAGTCAGTTAATATTTTAATGAAATATTTTTTGTGTGACATTTAAAAAGAATAAAATAAAAATATGTTGTTTATTATAAACAGGCTAGGTGCAATAATAATAATACCTGTAGAAAACCTTTATTCTGTTATACCGTTTTCTACTATTCCTTTTCGTTGGTAGTAATTGCCTTTTTTTAGTTTTTGTTTGTTTATTCTTTTATCAGAAATTATGTGTGTGATTAATAAGAGACAAATATATTTAATGTCAAATTGCATAACATTGCAATAACTATAATGGAGTTGAAATTGAATTTGACTTTTTTTTTAATTTTCGAGATGGCACATCACTGAATCTTGAAAATAAAATTGTCACACTGTAATTTTTGTAATTAAATTTCGTCATACATGTGCACACACATGGATTTATTTATTTTTGTAATCAAATTCACTGATTTAATTTTAATATTGGCATCCCTGTGCTCCGGTAGTATGAACAATTACCCTTAAATCCAGTAAGAATTCAAAGAGATACTAACTGCATATTATGTAACATTATTTTCATCTATTTTTTAAAGATATATCTATTTTTATAAAGTGACTTAACCAAACCAGTAGCAACCTCATAACCCCATTGATCTTTCTTTTTTCTTTCTTTTTTCTTTCTTTCTCTATGGGTGGAGAGCCGAGGGTTGAGGAGTGCCTTGGCTCTAGGGCACTGGCTCTCTTTGCGGCACGACTTGGTGACCCAGTTATCTATCTGGGTGTTTGGTGGCACCCACAAACCTTCAACATCAGAGCCTGACTGGAGCGCAAGGCAGCCAGGGTTTTCAGAGGAAGATCCTGCACAAAGAGGCCCTACACACACCAGGGAAGCGGTCATTTCAGTCAGTGCTGGTGATGGTGGCAACAACAAGCCTTCATCTAACCACACACAAAAAGTGTCTCATGTCTTGTGAAGCCTGAATTCAAGATGATTTCAGTTTAAAGCGGTAGCTCAAACTGTTTATTTCTTTGCTTTCAGAGAGTAGGATGTTCCGGTCACTTATTTGTGTTAAGTACAGAGCTGGAGTCAAGATGTGGTTAACCTATAGCTTAGCGAAAATACTGGAAGCAGCTAGCCGGCTCTGTGCATAGTGAGAAAAAACACCGACTTAATGTCATGATGTGTCCTTTTGGTTTAGCTTTTATGTGAACACAAATGTAAAAATAGTAATTTATGATTTAGTCGTATTGGGGATTACAACGAAACCTGCATTATAGAGAGAACCCAAAACCACACATTGTAATTTTTACATTTATCTTTCTGTACAAATTAGACAAAAGAGATAATAAGTAGGTTTATCTTTTCACTTTTGGACAGAAGATAGCTGTTTCCCGCTGCCTCCAGTCTTTATGCCAAGCTAGGCTAATCACTCCCGCTTAGTACTCGCACACATGTGAGATAGACATCAATTTATATCTTACTCTCAGAAAGAAAGCAAAGAAGCATACTTCCCTAAATGTCAAACTATTCTTTTAACAGCAGTGGCTGCTGCTAAAATACATATAAGACAAAAACACAAGAAATATTTGCTGATCTTGCTGGCTTTGTCCTGAAATGTAAACTCTCTAAACACCACCTCCACCTACAGTAACCCCCCCAATCACCCCCAATCCCCAAGGGTCTCACTATAGGATGAGGCCTGGAGTTTGAGCAGACACTGGGAATGGACCTCCCATACAGACTGCTGCAGATGGCTCTAGATAGTGTATGAAAAACAAATTCAACAGGCATACAGCTTGTTAGAGTAGGAGGGGTGGGTGGGGGGGGTGAGCTTCCTTGCAGGCTAAAGGCATCAAACCCAGAATCCTCTCTGGTTCCTTCTTCCTCTTGACTTCCCATTCTGAAATGATCTGGCCTGAAGCATTTACTGTCCAGAGATTTATATCACACCACTGATAACGATTCATAAAACCATTTCAGCATTGTGCATTTCACTGTTACTTTGAGGGGTTTTTAAACTTGGTAGCAAAAAAAAAAACGTTAATCATCTTAGCAGGAGCAGTTTAAGAAAGGTTGAATTACTGGAAATGGACTTAAGCTATCTGAAAAATCCCCCCTTTACACCGGAGACTCTTATTCTTGGCACCCCACACACAGGCTCTTATCACGTAGTGCTCCGGCAGGCCGCCGGTAATTGCCTTGTTTTCTCTCAACTAGCCAAAACCCCAGAGACGTCGAGCCAAAGAACTGCGGAGCTCTGCATGTGCTACCCATCATGCTACCAGCCATTTGTCTGTCCGGCTTCTGTAGGAGTTTTTGTCTTCTTTCAACTTTCTCGTCTGTTCTGACATTATGAAACGGTACCTACATGTGGACCTGTGAGAGATGTATGCTAAAATGCTGTAGGATGGACAAACAGTACAGGTTCAGTTTGTGCCACAATATTAACATATATAATTACAATACAGGCAGGTTCTAATCACTGGTGACAAAGTGCTTTTTGTTTGAAACAGTAATGTGAAAGAATTAGCTCCACAATAGTGGTTTCATACCCGGTGACTGTAGTCTCCACATACGCCCTGGAGAGAAGAGAAAAAAAGTTTAATTAGTAAAAAGAAGAGACTGCAAATGTATATCAGAAAGTCTGTGTTACATATAAGTTGACAAGAGGTGTTGGTAAGACATCATATATAACATTTTGTTGACAAACAACAAAATGATAATTAATAATGTTTACTATTATTATTAGTAATGCTAGAATTTCTGTTATGATGGTGAAGAGTTAGGGCCTGTGTCCACATAGCATTTCTTTCTGAGCGCGAGCATCTTTTTTCAATTGTTTTGAATTGCATGCGGTCGCCTCGAGAAAAGGTGCTGCACCCAGCTTTTATTTTCTGAGTGCTCCACCTTTTTTGTGTGCAGCCACTCTGAGCACTTGTCGTTGAAAATCTATGAACTTTTCAGAAAAGTTTTGGCCGTGTCTGTCTATCCTGAGCTTTATATGTCAGACAGACGCCACTATAACGAAGACCGAGAAGCCCATACTGTATGTGGGAGCGGATCGGCCGGGCGGACGCTCAATGTTGCTGTTGAGTGTTGGGATTTTATCGCCGTACGCGTCATCTCCGACGGACCGTCCTCCTCGCTCTACGGCTGTCAGATTGAGTGGTTATTCACAGTAAATAAACAGGTAATTCTTCTTCCACCACGGCTGGCTGGTAAACTATAGGATGTGTTACTTGACCAAATTGTCAAACTACTGAAAACTATGTCTCACCTTCTCCCCTTTGGGTCCAGGTTCCCCCTAGAAAAAAAAAACACAAAACACAAACACAGGTGAATGAGATGTATAAGTGAGTGTTTAAACAGTTGCCTTAACAGATTAGCAGGTTACTACCTCAGAGGTCAGAAACTTACCGGTATGCCTTTACCGCCACGCTGACCCTGAAAGACAACAGCAACACAGTCAGTCTTGAATGTGATTATAAGGCGTATAGATTTGCAGCTTTGCAAAGAAATTCAACACAACTTAACACAAATGCCTCCAATAAATATGAGTGAAACGAGTAAAAGTGTCAAGGTATCAATCTAACTGATGAATTAGCTTTTGCAGGAGTCTATTCCAATTACTTGTTATGGGTGAAAGCGCTCACTTTGACTTCCCACCAGGCCCTGGGGTGTGCCCAGCGTATAACTGTCAGAGCTCAGCGACCAGTTGATTAATGAACTCAGGGAGAGGGCCCAGTAGAGGACACATCCAGTGCACCCCCATGCTGGTGACCCCACAGGCTCAGCAGCTCCAAAGCCACTTTGCGAAGGCAACAGCACCTCTATACATTTACCAGACAAGCCCTAAAAAGCCCTTTTTTAATACTCCCTGACATCTGTCAGGAAGGAGACTAAGAAACGGGAGCTCATTATCGAACCATTAATCAACATTAAACATTATTTCAACAGTCATAAGTTACTGGCGTGGAGTTCACTGGAGCTGTCCCCCCCTGCTTCAAAAAACAAACCCCCTGTCAGACCAAAAGTAATGATCTTCAAACAGAGGCGTGCGAGAAGCTACTGAAATCAGCAGTGGGTGTGATAAAAGCCAGAGCATCAACCTCAGCTGGACACTGAACTGACCTATACGCCACAACATCATTCAAGGAGAACAGAGCTCTGTTGTACTGCTAATGTGTATTGAAGCTGGAAAGAATTCCAGAGGAGGAACCAAAATGATCAGTTGAAGAAACTCATGGTTAAGGCAACATTAACATTAACATAAATAGTTAAGGTTTGACAACAAAAGTAGCTACTTGGTTAAGTTCAAGGAAAGATTGTGTTTAAGTTTAATAAAGAGGGGAGTGTTAGAGGTCTGTGACAGTACACACACTCCGACACGTTTATTTCACCCTCAAGGACACACTATGTCCTGCCAACCCTGTCTCTTACAAAATTACATTCCCATACAAATAAACTGCATTCTCAAATACGTTTCGAGGGAAATGTAATTCCTCCTGTATTACGGTCACAGTTGTAAACAGTTTTAAACACGTGGTTGTAAATTGAAACAAAACAAAACAAAAACACACTACAAAACTACTCGGTTAGGTTTAGTAAAAAAAATTATCATGATTTGGCTTAAAGCTTCAGTAGGCAACACAGGTTACGTTATTAAACTACAGACGTAAATTAAAATAAGTCAATGTTGACTTTTAGTTTCACACAGGACATAAACAGCGGTCTCCTGGGTGAAAGTCCTGGGTTTGTTTGACCCATCGATCCACCCTGACCTCCTTCCTATGCAGATTTTCGCAGACTGTCATTAGAAACATATTTGTTATACATTAAAAAACAATCATAATCCGCGACCAAAAACATATTTCATATTGCAGTTTTAGTTGTATGGGAGTGTAATTTTTAGGAGACAGTCCTGCGTTGAAACTGAACATTAACTTAAATAGCCTGTGGAAGCTGGAAATCCGCCTTCTTGCCCTGGCTCTGTAATATCTGTCTGAGTCAGCCAGAGTCAGTCGTCTTCAGATCATTGGTTACGAATGACACTGAAATGGATGGTTTCACTAGTCCTGCCTTACCGCCATGATGCTCATTATATGGCTAATGAAGAATCAAGTGATTTGGAGGATATAGTAAATGTAAATGGCGAAGCAAATGTTTGAGGCATTAAATGTCCTCAAGCCTCAGTAAGCACAGTCTGAAACCCCTTAAGGCCCATTGCAGTTAAGAGTTTTATCCACTAACCCTGATTGAAAGCCAGAGTGTGGCTAACAGCTCCCATCTGTCTTGGCCTTGTCCCTGCTGCATGCAACCCACTGTTAGCCCATTACTGTGTGGCATAAATCAGGCCACCACTCTGTTTTTCTTATAACTTTTGTGGGTACAAAATAAACAGGCAGCTCAAGTGACCTTAACAGCAGAAGAAGGTTCTATGCAATTATTTCCTATTTTGTACGGAAGCCCTGAAAAGCAAGGGAGAAATTAAAATATTTTAGTGATCCATTTTTTTTTTTTACCTAAATTGTTTTCTCTCCTGTATTTATAACTTAAAAACAGATGGAAAATTATGTTTTGCAAGGATAATCTTTCTAAGATCCTTTTTTTTTCACCTGTGAAAACAGGTACACAGGCAAAAAAAAATTCAGGCTCATTTTTCTAAGTAACAAACTAATACCAAACCAGGATTTAGATTCTGACAAACAGTCGACCTTTGACTGAATGAATGAGGAAATAAAGCAGCGTGTCTGGCTCTGTAAGACGGAGGACACAGAGAGAAACTGACAGCGAGCAGGTTGGATTCACAGAGTCGGTTACCACGGTAACCACGGTAACTGACCAAGAGTTGAAGTTACCTAAGGAACTGAAAACCCAGAGGCCCCTTTCAGACCCGTCATTGACATGCGTCCTGAGTGATTCGAACACAAGTGGACAGCTCCGAGTTCGTCTGTTCACACCTGGCATTAGAATGCGTCTCCACATGCATCCTGAGTGACCACTTGTGATCCGATCTCACTTCCCCGCTCTATATGCAAATAAACACGTAGTAAACACACGGCTAATACAGCAGCCGTTGTGACGTAATATTGCATGAATGTCAGTAGTAATATCCAACATATTCATGATTTGGGTACATTTTGTCAACATCAAAATAAAAGGTTATTGTACCCGCGGTAACAGCGGTACAGAGCTTCAGAGTGCTGGGAATGAGAGAGGGCGAGCGGGCGGGCGGGTGTCAGCCCAGTGTAAAGCAGCGGAACAAAAATACCGACACATCTCTAACAGTATGATAATAATGCACTTCGCTTGCCTAGTCTGATAATCTGTTAATATATAGCCTATAGATAAGATATATTTTAATAAAATACATTCGTACCAACAGGATACAGTAGAGCACAGAGGCTGTTACCATGCTGCGAGGCAGACAAACGCTCGCGTCTGCCCGTCTACTCACATGAGCAGCACAGTGAGACCCCGCGAAGGTGAGTAGGCGGTCCATAATGTGGCTCACTACACACTGCTAAAAGAATGTGGCCATATATGGCCCAGACCCAGAGCTGTCCACTCGTGATCCGATCATTGAGGACGCATGTTAATACCAGGTCTGAACAGGGCCAGAGTTTCCCTCGTCTCAGGGTTAACATACTCAGAGGTTTCATTAAAGCCGTTTTCTGACACAGACCTCTGGAAGAAAACATGAATGAATTATTCCTATTTAGAACACGGGGTATTGGTGCACTCTGATGGTCGAAATAAGTATTACAACAACAATGGGCGGATTTTGTGTAAAAAGAATTTCACCTGTTTTCAAATAGATAGAAAAAAAGTAAAAGAAATGGTCCTGGCATAATCTTTTTTCACCTGTTCTTCAGTCATACACACAGGAGAGAAAACTATTTAGATCTAGAAAAATAGATCACCAGAATTTTTTTTTCTCACTGCCTTTTAGGGCTTCCGTATATTTGCTTTGGCTTGTTGGTGCAGATTTCATGTAACATTCCCAAAATATATATCCAAGGTTTTATGGACTCAAATGAGTGCTTGCCCGGCGGTAATGGTATTACAGTTCAACTATGTTTGTGACAAATTGAAGGAATGCTTACCATGTCTCCCTTCTGTCCGTTCTGTCCCTGTATGAACATTAAAAACAGTGAGTGCAGGTGGTATAACAAAAATAATAATAATGATAAGCTTAACAGATGCCTCCACTTGATTTCCTTGGAAAAAGTTCTTAGAAATATCCACAGCATTTTTAACGCCCACCCTATAATAACAGCAATGACACTAATGGAGATTTTATTACAGTAATGACCATAATCATTCTTAGCTTAATTATGCTCATTATCATCACAGAGTGCTGGTTGGGTTCTGGGCACTGAAGAAGCACTCAATTACTCAGTTATTTCACTTTTTGACAAGAACTTGGGGGAAACTCACAGACGTGCCATCCAACCCAATTGGACCCTATAGGATAAAAGAAGGAAATGTTTATGAGTACATATGGAGATTTGAGTACATATGGAGATCTGCAATTGCATCACAAGTGACTGCACCAACAGCTGGTCCCATTACAACATCAGGTGGAAAGCCGTCTATTTGCCAATACTCACTAACTATACTGTATAGCAGTTAATTAAATAATGTTTGCAAAAGGAGGTTACGATTAGCCCAGATTCAGGATTGTCCCATGCATCATGGGCCTGGATAGGCATTCCACACAACTCATAAATGTCAGTCGCTCAGGACCTGATGAATTCAGTTGCAGGAGGAATGTTGAAAACACTTCTTAGTGACTTTTATGGTGAGGGACTCGGAGTAGAGCCGCTGCTCCTTTGCGTCGAAAGGAGCCAGCTGAGGTGGTTCGGGCATCTAGTAAGGATGCCCCCTGGGCGCCTCCCTAGGGAGGTGTTCCAGGCACGAACAGCTGGGAGGAGGCCACGGGGAAGACCCAGGACTAGGTGGAGAGATTATATCTCCACACTGGCCTGGGAACGCCTCAGGATCCCCCAGTCAGAGCTGGTTAATGTGGCCCAGGAAAGGGAAGTTTGGGGTCTCCTGCTGGAGCTGTTGCCCCCGCGACCCGACCCCGAATAAGCAGTTGAAGATGGATGGATGCATGGACTTTTATGGTTGCTACCTACCTACCTTGGGTGAGTGTAAAGTAAAAATAAACTTTTCTTCTTCACGCACCCAGTTTGAGAAGAGTTCAGAAGCCCTCAGTGGACGATTAGTCACCATGACATCACACATTGGTTTGTGGACTACGGTTTTGAAGCTTCGAGTTTGCCGTTTTGGCCGTCGCCATCTTGCTTTTTTGGAACCAGTAGTGACACGAGAGGGTGGAGCTAAGTACAACCGAACGCTGAATAAGACATTTTTAGGGGACCAAAATGTTACAATTTTCATGAACTGAGAGGGTTCAGAGGGTTCAGTGCCTGACATGTTTTGGATGTGTGAAATGTCTATCCAGGACTGTGTATGACAGTCCTCCACCGGGACTACACTGCAATGTCTTGACATTGTTTTGTCTTCCAAACTAACAGGTTGTAGCTTGAGAGGAGAGTAAGCTCCATTAAAGTAATCAAGCTGTTTGTTTTCATCTTTGTCATTTAGCTAGTGTGCACATCTTGATACAGATAGCAGCCTACGAAACTTCAGAAAAATCTAATAAACCTAATAGATGAAAATATTTTCAAGCAGAATCTATGTAAGTATGAAGAAATTATAGGAACACAAAATTTGACTTTAAACTTAAAGTGACTATTCACTATTTTACTTACTTATACTTATAACTATGTATGTAATAAAGAAGTAATAATTAGCAATTGGTGGTGTGTCATTTGTCAGCTGATTAGTCACGGAGAGTTCATTTGGAAGGTAATCAGATATCTAGGAAGTAACCATTCATTAGCATATCATCTAGAACTCGATTCTAAATTCACTTACAATCTCCTATCACTATATATTCAAGAGTTATTCACAAACTACTCGTTCCATGGTAACGACTAAATATTTTGTGATTACGCTTCGCTGTCTTTTGCTTATTTAAGTAAAATAAAAAAATGTCCCGCTTTCACACAAATCATTAAAGCATCATTTAGCCTGACAGACACGGTCATGACTTACTGGAAAGCCTGGAAATCCTCTTGTCCCAGGTTGTCCCTAAAGAGAATTGGAAAAAAAACAATCAGTGTGTTTGTTGTACATCTGAAAGTCTGACAGAAAAAAAACTGCTGGAAGCAGGTCAGTGGAAGAAGATACACTTCTCTCCCCCTATCCTCCACCGCACCGAGCTATTTGTTGAGTACCGACATTGATTTTGACGCAAAGAGTGATTCTGAAGACTCTGGGGAATACATTCAGAGTGTGTTGAGTGCAGGTTCTCTCTGCACAGGAGGAAACTGGACGCTGAAATGGAACACTGAATACGAGCTCAATGAGTGTATTTCAATAACAATTAGCCAGCTTACTTTAATCAGCAAAGCTTTTCTACTCTGCTTTTCAAACCGGTACAAGACATTTAATATCCCCGGGAAAAAGGAGTGACGGGAAAGTAAAGATGTAGGGAAAGACAATGACAAGGAGATGAACGTGACTAATGACACAGATTGTCTGGAGGTATTTACAAGGAGCTATGAATGGTTTCTGACCCTAGGGATGTAAAGGACAGACATGGGTTCATGTTTTTTTTTTATTTTTATTTTTTTTTATAATTTGACAAAAACAAGTTGACCTTGAGTAAAAAAACAAAAGTTTTGTCGAACATTTTCCAAGATCAAGAATGAACTTTCATGCTTAACATTTACGCAAACATGAAAAAGACGCTCTCTCCACTGACGAAGACCTTGAGATGCAGCTGAAAGCTCTTGAAAAAGCAAGTAAGTGCACTTTGAGGTAAGTTATTTTCTGTTTTGGCAAATTTCTAAAGTCAAGAATTAATATTCATGCTAAACTTTTAAGCCAATGCAGAGGAAAAGTAGACCATGAGATGAAATTGCAAAACGCTACCAAGTGGACCTTGAATTTCATTTTTTTTACTATTTTATTACTATTCCTAAGGTCAAGAATTAACTTTCGTGCTCAAATCTAATGTCAACATGCATGAGTTCTAAAACTAAAGAAAAATGGAAAAGATCTATCCATTGATGAAGACAATGAGATGTGGTTGAAAGTTCCAGAAAAGCTTAAAATTTAACATCAAGAATCGCCTTTCACACTCACTGACTTTCCGATTTTGCATCAAAAGTTTTCATGCAAACATGCATTATTATATCACGCGCATATATCCATAAAATGACTTCTTTGCAGCCCATAATCAAGCTGTAAGGTTTTCAACCTTTTCTCACAGTTGGAAAATATCTTCGCACTCATCCATCCAACCAGATGACATGACAATGTGGCGAAGAAGTCGGGAGCGCTTGGCTCGCCTCAGCTGTCAGTTCCTCTCATTTTCCCTCACCTCTCTTGAATTAACTCCCTTGTTCCATCTGAGATCACGACCGGAGTCTCTTATGTCAATCTCACCTGCTGTGTCAACTAGCTTCTATAAGTGTGTCTGACTGACTGGCCCTCGAAGTTTGGGACTTGGCTCCTTACTGCACAGAGCTCCCCTCCACAGCCTGTTATTCATTAGAAATGCCTATTATCATCTAGGACGAGTGGGCACACACAGGTATAGATTGTAAGAACCATCGATTAGAAGAACAGATGTGTGCTCCACTTAAATTGGCTGTAGACTTTTAGTGGCATTTTAATATTTAAAAAAAAAAAAAAAAAAAAAAAAAAAGGCATACTATGCTACTTATTAGGCCACAATGTCCTCCTGGAAATTAAAAAGGAGAAGAAAAGCAAACAGTAAACTCATTTGGCTTCATAACAAGAGTCTGGATAACTAACATTGAGCCCAGTTGGACCAGGATGGAGTCTCTCGCTTTGCTTCCTGATAAAGCAAGCATGACTAATTATCCAATGTATGGCCAAATCACAGTTCCTTGCTACAATGCTGCTGTTTCCACACAGCCTGTAATTATATAGCATTATTCTATCATTTGTGGTGCATTCATGTGCTTGGCTGGACTCTCCAATTGTCTAATTCAATCAACAGAACTGAAAAGTCTGTTGCTGTTTAACAACCTAATGTGTTAAGCAGAGGTCTACTACAATGGTAGATAATAAAATAAAAAGTCTTGGTGTGCAGGCCGACAGCACTGATTCAAGGTAAGAGGTTTAATGGGTGTAGGGAGAGGTGAAGACACTTACAGGAGGTCCTCTTGGTCCAATGATAGACAGACCTGGCTCGCCTGGAGCTCCCTGTAGACAGATAAAAAGAGAGGAAGAAACAGGTAGATATTATTAGAAGAAATTCAGCACATCAATGTGTTCCTCCAAAGGTACATAGCTGTAGCGTAGGGGCAAATCCATTCACTAGCATCTGTTTAGCTCCTCTCAGACAACCGGTGGACATGCATAGAAATGTAAAGCTCTGGTCACACTATAGAAAGTTGATCTGCTTGATCTCATGAAATTGGTGGTGCTAGAAGCTTGGTGACTATTCGTAGGGTTAGATGGTTAATGCCGTGGCCACACTGGGAACGTCAGGAGCGTGTGACGGCTGCGTTGCGTGGCGGCTGCGTTGCGTGGCGGCTGCGTGATTCACGCGTCGGGTGTTCACACCAGCTGCGTTTCTGCTGCTTCTGTTGTCAGCCCTTTCTTTCTACATAGAGTTTGCCTTTCATAATGGCCATTTAATTTCATTATAAATATAATCTATATTTATTTTAGACCGAGAAAGGATAAGAAACGTGTGGTAATTTGTAAATATTAGTAATAATCGAGAATTAAAACCTTGTACTATATTCATTCATTGAGCTCTGCAAGTCACTGCATGTTCTACAACACTGTCCAGCACATATTTCAGAATAAAAGCCTCATGTAAACAAATTAAGGAATTATTTCCACATAAAAAACACTTTAGGGCTTTTATTTTGAAATGAAAGCAGAAAGTGTTGATTTAAAAATAAGTCTTTACTTTTTTTCATCTCCGTAAGATATTCTACTGATGTCTAGACATTGAAACTGTAGTAAAGTTGCTGGTATGATGTCAATATACAGTCAATAGATCACTTCTGTTGTTGCTGTGAACCGCACGGCTCACGTCACAAATAGGCGAGACTTTGAATCTCTGACATGCAGCTGAGCCGCAGGTGAGACGCATGTCTCACGCGGGCCGTGTGGCTGCTCTAACCCGTTGACATGGACGCCGAAATAAAAAACAACGGGTAATGCAGCCGCTACCAGCTCCTGACGTTCCCAGTGTGGCTGAGGCTTAACTGCTTTAGCTAGCCAACAAACCGCTAACACGCTAGCCAGCCGGGAACATGCTACGGCTATTCCATGCCACAGTGGCTTTCCAAGATAGTTGTGTCATTATTGTCAGTTAGCAAGTCAGCTAGCTTCATTTTCTGAACTAGTAATAAGTTAAATGGGCACTCCACCAATTTTGCACACCGAAGGAGTTTTTTGAGGAGTACCACTCAGCCTGTGAAAACTGTTGTATAATGTCTTCTGTGGCTCCAAAGTCTACGAAAGTAACGCAGATGATGTCATAGGGATCTCATCAGGGTTATCACACCTTGGACTGGGACAGGATATAGTGCCAGTTTTATAAAAATAACTTTTTTTTATCATATTTGCTCAAAGTTACCTACTACATCCACTACAAAATCGCACTCCTTCCAGGAGTTTATTCATGAGGCATATCGACCTTTTATGACCTTTTATACCCCAGCGGAGCAGGGTTATAAAAACGTAGTGTGGCATAGTTAAAAGGCTTCCTCTGTTTTGGACTCTGAAGACAATTTTCTGTCAATCAACATTAAACAACTCATGTGTCAAAGTTCAACCAAAGTCTAACTAGCATTGCTCCTTTGAGCCAAATCTCTGATTGCAGCGATTCCGTCTTTGATTTGCGTCCACAATTTTGCTTGAATTTTTTGCTGTTTTTGTATGATCAGGCCTCAGGTATTCAAATTGACTATCACTTTCATCCCAGACTTCATAACTTGATAGTGTGACTCAAAAGATCAGCAGTGTTGCTATACAAACAGTGGAGTACCTCTGGGCTCTGGATTTGGCACAGAATAGTTGATTTGCACCGTGACAGCGGTGGCCTTATACCCTCCCCTGCACGATCCCACAAACCACTGAGGCCAGACTGGCCAACTCAGGTTTCCAGCACTTTCCCTTATTAGCTTCTGTCGTCCTGAAGGGAAACCCGATCTCAAGGACATATCTGATGGTCCCAGTCATCCATCAAAGACAAAGGTGATTCTAAATATTTCTGAACAAATGTCTATTTTAGGAGGCCAATGATTTGTTTTCTCACTCTTGGCTTGATGACAGATGAATCACTCGGGGGCCAGAAGGCGAAGGTAATGATGGATAAAGAGGGTTCCTGTCATCTGAGGCAGTTTTCAGTTACTTCCTTGGTTTTCTATAGTTTTAGTATGTTAGACAAGTGAAGTTCTACAGATACACTCGTGCAGGGATTGGATTGCTTTGATTGCAAGAGGTCAAGGTAACAAGGCAACAGTTACAATCACAACTAAAAACCAGGACCCACTCAGAGCAAATACACCAAAAACAGTAAAACCATGCTGTGGAATCACAAGCAGACAAAACTATGTAGATCTCATTTCCCTCTAAATGACATTTTCTCCAGCCCATAATGAGTAGGGTGTCCATCTGCTGTGGTTCTTTCACAAACCAATCCATCATGTCTTTCTGTTTTTTCTCTCTCAGCCTGGCTCACTTTGCCAGTCTCTTTGCCTTAAGCACCCTCCCACAAAACCCACAGAAGCCATTTGTTTGAAGAGTGCAGTGGAAAAGCTTGTCTTCACTTATTCTCATTGTGCCTGACACACTCTTCTTTTCCTGGGGAAGATGCTTCCATTTTAGTTCGATGATCTACAGCCAAGTTTGCTGTGTATAATTCCTGTATTTCTTCATCCTCTCTGTCCCAGCAGCTACTCTAAGAGGCTAACCGCATGTGGGACAAAACCCGATCGTACTATTACAATTAGTTCCCTGCCCAGAAATAAAAAGGAAACCAATAGATTATTTTGGCTGCGCATCCGTAGAGCGGTCCAAATAGCCGCCACTACATTGTCAGGTTATTTCTGTTCTGAGGCTGAAAACTACTTTTGCTTTGGCTGGCTGTCAATATTAATAAAGATGCTTGGCTAATAACCACACTTGTCGTTGTGATATGACAGTCGAGAATGTGCTGAGTGTTTCCCCCTTTTTCTCTGAACACCTACACATCACAAATCACGCTGCATTTGATGAGAACAAATCTGTAAAATCCGCTGTTTCTGGCTTTGAGACAGCTGATAGATGGGGATGTTATGATTGCTTTAGCAAATGTGGGGAGTCAGTTTTGAAGGTGGGGGGGAGGGGTTCAAATTCAACAGGCACATGCATTTGTAACACGTCGAGAACGTGAAACGGGATACACTTTATCAAAGCTCCATTCATTTTTCTTTTCTTTTTTTCTTCACCAGCTAAGTTGCTGACATTGGCTGTCTGCAGTTTGGTACTCTGTCAGTGCCCTTCGGCGTGTAATCCCGACGCACCGAGGCGCTCTTTAGCATCTGTATGAGACACAAACTCCTAACTAACTCCAATGTAAACCCATCCGGGTCATTATTAGACGCACAGAGCAACTAACGAAGTATAAAGAGCGAGAAAGTCAGCATATGACAGATGGAAGTGGAGGTTGGATGGGTCAAACAAACACAGGACTTTCACCCAGGAGGCCGTTGTTCATATATGAAACCAAGTCAACATTGACTTATTCTACTGTAGATTGTTATGTAACTTATGTACTTACTAACTAACGCCAGTTACATAACAAACAGAGTTATTTTAACCCAGTTCATGATCTTTTCCTAAACCTAACCAAGTAGTTTTGTTGTGTAAGTAAACCTAACAACTAAGTAAACCTATGTCGGAAGTTCATTTTGAAAAGACACTATATGCATGTATTGAGTGGAAACTGACACATCCGAAACTGACGCTAGGGGGATAACCAAGAGCGCCATAGTTTGAAGCGTAGGGTCACTGATTTCACCATTTGCGATTGAGAATGTGTTGGTAAAAGAGGCTTAAAAAAAGCTCTGTAGAGCTGAGGGGGGACCACAGATTTACACAAGAAGCTACACACATGGTCAATTTAGTCATTGTTAATATGAATAATATTGATTGGTGCAGCTGAAAAGAAATTGCTCAACGCTTTGGGAAATATGGTAAGTGAGCACAAAGAACAAAGAAAGTGGCCAAGTGTATTTCCAAAAGTGTTCCAGTTAGTAGGAAGATGTCCTGCAGAGTTTTCTTGTAAACTAAGTTTCTGTTTACATTCAGTGTTTTCTCGCCAAAACACAGTGTGAATCATTGAGGTCTAACAAATGTGTAGAATGCTTTTCCTGTTTGAAACTTGCATTGTTTACAGCCATGTTTATTAGCTGGCAGTCCTCTTCTTTCCTGTCTTTTTTTTTTGCGTACTGTATTTCTGCATTTCTTGGCACGTCACTACCACCCGTTGCTCTGTGGAATAGTGAAACCATTGGTGTGCATCATGCATCTCTGCATGCACAAGAACAAACAAAATGGGTCTCTTAAAAACATTGCTCCATAGCGGCTAAAAGTGGTGAAAAACTCCACATGGTTGCTTTGAGTTTCACTTCTACGCAGCTCCGCATTGAACTTGATGTAACTTTCACATATGAGTTCATTTTCATTGATGAACTTCAAATCAACCTTCAACAAACTGCAGCAGACATCAAATGCTCTTTTGTGGGTAGAGTTCATTGCATTGATGTGAATAAAAAGTGATCATATGGATTTTTATATTCCTGCGCTGCCGACCATGACAGATTTACTGCATGTTTACCGTCTCTGTTGACACACTTTTGCAAATTCATGAAGCCAAGTGGGAGATATCGGAGCCTACAGTAAAAATTGGTCTTACATGTAATTTCCACCTTGAGGCCAATATCAATCTTTTCTCTCCCATCTGGCAGCTTATGTTCAGAGCTAAGATTTAATGGTTGTGCAACGCACCAGTAACAACATTTATTTATATCAATATATAACTCTATTCATTCAGAGTTCTCTTTGAGAACATGTAAAATGTACTCTGATGTGGCCTCTATAAACCTTTCTCCACTTTCTTCAGGGAGTCTTAAATTTGAACTTTCAGACGCTCATGTGACAAATTGTTACTATTGTGTTTCATGGTGTAAGGAGTTCAGGTAATCCAACCAGGGTGGGAAACCATTTACAGAATGTGACCCTCACGCTGTTTGAAAATACAGACCTGAGTCCCTGATATAAATCACATGCTACCTGTACAGAGCACTTCTAACCACCACCAAGTCACATTTTAGCAACGTCTCAAATGAGCCCCCCTGTTCATATTTAACTGTTCTACAACTCACCCTATCCACGCTGATACAAACAGACTGGTTAGACCACTGTTGACCAAAGTAACAAAGGACACCGAATCAAAGCCAAAAACTTCTAGGACAAAGTTTGACTTTGAGATGTCTTTACATAATCCTGCTACAGGGCACATGGTCCTAAACTTACCTTCTCCCCTGCTTGTCCTTTTAAGCTCTGGGATCAGTCACAGCAGACACAGTCACATGCAAAAAGGCGTGAAGGGAGGAGAGAGACACAAGAAAGAGAGGAACCAGTGTTAGAGACATGGAGAGGGTTCAGGGCATGCAGCATTTTCAGCACTAGTGATGAGGAAGGGGTGACAGAGCTAAGGCGACCTACTGTAAGTTAATTAGAAGCTAAAGGGCCTCAGTGTGCGTTGTCTAACAGTGTCTGACATATCCTTTCTGATCCAACTATTCATCCAACACTGATGGCGACTTTTCCAAAACAGATAATTTAACATTAACGCTCATTTTATGCAGCTTTATTTTTTCATTATTCGTTCAGCGACTCTCATGCTAATCATGCACGCTTTCAAGGAGACACTGTCCAAATGTTATCCCCAAATACACGATTCATCACTTGTGATGGTATCACAAAGGAGTTCTCGGAAAGAGTTTTGCCATTAGATGTGCTCCAACGGCATTTTACGCAACCAAGTTCCTCTAAAGCATACTGAGACCTTAAAGGGGACATATCATGATCATTTTCAGGTTTATACTTGTATTTTGGGTTTCTACTAGTACGATCAGTCTTTGCAGTGTGTTCAAATGCAACTTGTCGGCCAAGACAAGGGCAACGTGAGGTAACTCAACGGGCGGCCTTCGTCACTGCTATTTCTTTGATGTCGGATTGGTGTGTCTGGACCTCAACAGACGTCGTGATACAACGAATCTGCGTAAGGGTTAAGCGTGTCTCTTCCCTCCACTTCCTCTGAGAGGGGACACGAGGGTTTAGAGTTTGACTAACATGTCAGTTCACCATTACTGGCCTTTCATTACCTCCGCCAAGGCCGAAGGCCTAGGAAGGAGGTTATGGTTTCAACGGCGCTGGTTTGTTTGTTTGTTTGTTTGTTTGTCTGTTAGCAGGATTACTCCAAAAGTCTGCGATGGATTTGAATGACATTTTTGGAGGGGTGGGGTGTGGCATAGTGAACAATCCATTAGATTTTGGTGACGATCCAGATCATGATCCAGATTCAGGAATTTTTTTAAGGATTCTGATCAGCAAGAACATTAAGACCGCTGGGTATAACACTAGCGTCTTGAGATAACTTCTGTTGTGATTTGACGCTATACAAAAATAAATTGAATTGAATTGAACTTGTGCAGTGTAAATGTCAGTCACTACTGACATAAAAAAAAAAAAAAAAACCTTGGCTTGATACTTGAGCACGCTGTGAAATTCCTTACATGCATCCAGTCTTAAATATGTGGCAGGGCTCAAATGTTTGAAATATGGCCATATCCAAAAGAAATGTTCAAAACTAACCAGATGAATTGAGTGGCAACCCTTTAAATTACAGGCCGTTAACTGCACAGAAATGACTGGAAGTAATACCAAAGAAAAAAACAGATTTGTAATTAGTGGTTACACTTTTGCACTACAGCCTGGGTGGGCTGAAACCCAGCTAACGGATATATTTGTGTTCAACAGAACTGAGATGCATTGATAGTTGCTGTAGCAAAATGAGGGAATATACTGTATGTTGAAACAGTTACAGGTAAAACCATATTATTATTGATCATGATTGTTATTATTATTATTAATTACTAATGTTAATTGGACATTACACACTGACATCACACTGTAGGGAAAGCCTGAAAAGGTAGGGCTAACTAACCTACCACTACACATAACAGCATTCTGCAGACTGGTCTCATTCATTGTTCGTAGCTATACCTACTGAAAGTAATGCACTGAAAATGTGTGTGAAATTCACATAATCGTTAACCAGGAAGTAAAAAAAAGTGGCGAACGCTGCGTGTAGGGAGGAGGTTGGGGTGGATGGATGGGTCTAAAGAGACCAGACTTTCGCCAAGGAGACCGGTGGTATAGGGTACCATGTGAAATCAAAAGTCTACGTTGATTTATTCGTCACGTAACTTACGTACTTAAGTAACGCCACTTCCATTTATTCCAGTTATTTTAAGCCAAACCACAATCTTTTCCTAAGATCTAACTATGGAGTTTTATTGCCTAAACCTAGAGGAAGTTGGTTTGTGTGAGGATGGAAGTTTATTTTGAAAAGACTGTATGCATGTTTGGAAGTTGACACGTGTTGCTGGACATACATAAGAAAACTAACGAATAACTTTTTTCGTAAGATATCATACGAACCGTTGCGTGCAAACACGTTGCATTCTGTTAGAGTATCTGTAGTAGCGGTAACAGTTGTATTTCATACTTGTATAGTAATTACACAATTGCCTCATTACAATTTACAAATATTCATTTATGAAGTAACATTATCAGCAATTCCATGCTCACTTAAAGCTGACCAATGACGGTCAACAATTATAATGCTGCACTTATAATATTCATATCGTCAGTGATTCAGTTCAAGACCCCAGACACTCCACAAGTGTTTTTAGTTATTGATTAAGACCTTTGTTCATGTTGAAGGTGAGCAAAACTATGCTGGGGGCATTAATAAGGTCACAGGATTCCTCCAACTCATTAGAGAGATGAAGGTGTAATTTGTCCCACCCTAAAAGGTGTCAATCAAACAGTCTGTGTACACACCCACTCACACTGAGAAGAGCTCTAATCAGCCAAAATAAGGCCCTGTTCAGACCTGGTATTAACATGCGTCCTCAGTGATCTGATCACAAGTGGTCAGCTTTAAGTACAGGTGTGAACGCACTCAAGACGCTTTGAGGACGCATTGAGATCAGAGGTGGTCTGGGCCACATATGGTCACCTTCTTTAAGCAGTGTGTAGTGAATGTGTCCCGGGCTACATTGAGGACCGCCTACTTAACTGACGTCCCACTGGGATCCATGGGGTCTCACTGCGCTCCTCAGGTGAATAAACAGGCAGACACGGGCGCTTGTCAGCATGGTAACGGCCTCTGTGCTCTACTGTATCCTGTCGGTACAACTGTACTTTATTAAAAATATATCTTATCTATAGGCTACATATCTAGACTAGGCATTAAGTGCATTATTATCATACTTTCAGAGACGTGTCGGTGTTTTTGTTCCGCTGCTTTGCACAGAGCAGACACCCACACGCTCTCTCTCATCCCCGGCTCTCTGAAGCTTTGTACCGCGCTGTTGCCTGGTAAAGGCAGCGGTGCCGGCGCGGGGGACCGCCGGTACAATAACCTTTAATTGTGATGTTAATAAAATGTACCTGAATTCACGTACATGTAGGATATCACAGCTGACATTCCTGTAATATTACGTCACAACGTCTGCTGTATTAGCCGTGTGTTTACTACGTGTTTATTTGCATATAGAGCGGGGAGGTGAGATCGGATCACAAGTGGTCACTCAGGACGCATGTGGAGACACACTTTAATGCCAGGTGTGAAAAGACGTACTTAAAGAGGTCCACCTGTGATCCGATCACTGAGGACGCATGTTAATACCAGATCTGAACAGGGCCTCAGTGGAACTACTGGTGTGGGGGTAGGCCGTAGGTGTACAATAGCAGCTTTTTATCTTAAACCACTGCTTGCCTTTGAACTGATATGTTGCTTGTGTCATTGGTCATGTCATAATGAATGGAACGATTGCTATAGTGCACTTGATCCACAAGCCCAAGTCACTCACCATTCTCCCAGGAATCCCCATACTTCCTTTGTCACCCTATTGACCAATGCAAAATTCAGAAGGAACAAGGGGTCAATACGAAGGTTAGAATGAAGACTGAGGTGAACTCTTAAAGGGATACCTTGACATTTAGACTTTGTCACTTTCATTTCAAATTTAATCTGATGGAATTAAATGTAATTTGAATCAAATTCCACCAACTCACTATAAGAACAGCAGTTGTTACACACCACTAACATTGTTAGAATTGATCATTGAACCTAAATGGGTGCTATTATACTGGGAACGAGATGCTAACACTGGGTTTGTAAAAGTCTTAATGCCATGGTATCCATTTAAGGACTACAACCATTAGTGTTGAGAGGGCTTAGTCAGTTTACCATGCCATGCCTAATATTGAGCCTAGAGACAAGCATTCCATTATAGAAAAAAAGATGCAGTCATGCCCAACCCAAGACTCCTGATACATTTGAGATGTTTGGAATAATATTGCAAAGTGAACATCAAATATTCCTTATGTTATTTGAGGCAAGTGGTTGGAGGCCATGACAAAAACTCTAATCTGACGTATTCAGTTTAAGGCCCTTCCCTCCCCTGCTCTGCCCTGCTCCTCCTTTCACACTATAGATAACCATAAACACGATGATGAGCGTATCTACTTCTTTAATGCACCTCCCTCTGTCCTCAGCAGCTATCTGAGGATCAAGCAATGCTCCGGTGTACAAGTCTAAGAGATACTCACAGGTTTCCCACAAGTAATTTACTATTAGGACTGTCACAATATCAGATTTTCACTATATGGTTGTCCAAAAGAATTCAAGACGATATTATTGCAATGGCTAAAGAAAATTAAAAAAAATAATAAAAATAATAATAATATCAAATGCTCTTCAGTATGTGATATCTTTAATGTGTAACAGTTGTCGGTTGCAGTTTGTAAACACAGGACATTGAACGTTTTGTCTCTTTTTTAGGCAAAGGAATTACACTCACAATACAGGTGTAGGGAGGTGGAGAGTACGGAAGCACTGAAAGGCCAGCGAGAGATGTTTTTTTCTGGTGATCTATTTTCTAAGGCTGATCTAAATTGTTTTCTCTCCTGTGTTCATGACTGGATAATCTTTCTAAGTTGCATTTTTTCTTCATCTGTGAAACAGATTAAAAAAATATTTTGTTGTTTGTTGTTGTAATACTTATTTCGACCATCAGAGTGCATCGACACAACATGTTCTAATTCTAAATAGTATTAATTCATTCATGTTTTCTTCCAGAGGTCTGTTTGAGAAAACGGGATTTGTGAAAACTCTGAGTATGTTGAGGGGAACTCTGGGTTTTCGGTTCCAGAGAGAGAGAGAGATAACTTAAACTCTGGGTCAGTTACCGTGACAACTGCCTCTGTGAACTTAACCTGCTCACTGGCAGGTTTTTCAGTTTCTCTCTGTCTCCTCCCTCTTAGAGAGCCAGACATGCTGCTATATTTCCTCATTCATTCAGTTAAAGGTTGACTGTATGTCAGAATCTAAATCCTGGTTGGATTATTATTCATACCGCTTTTATGTGCTGTCAGTCATTTCTTAGAACAGCGTGAGGTCTTTACCCTCATATTCAAATATTACACAGCATCAAGTCACCCTCAGCTCACAATACAACCTCAGCTTGTCCTCCTTTTTGTGAGGGGGTCCAACGACTAACTGTTTTTATCTGTGAAGGAGGAGAGTCCTCCGCATCCAGCCTCTGTTCTGACTGAGTCACAGGAGCATCACAGCTGTTATAGTATAGTTTTGAAACTGCATGGTCAATTTATCAGCTAATATTTGACCAGAAACCTAAATTTCGAATAGTTAAAGTACAATTTGACAGTACCTCCTGAACAGCCCTGTTTAAAACAAAGACCACCGACTTGGAGCCTGGTTTTCTCATGTGAATCAAACTACTGTACCATCTCTCATCTCAGCTGTGAGACATAGATTTGACTGTTTTCAGTCCTGATACATCAGATGTGCTGCTATCTCTGTCATTAGTCTGTGGTATGTTTTTTTTTTTTTAAAGCATTTAACTACTATCAGGCTTCAGCTGGGCTCTTTGAAGCCCTGTCCAAGGTCCTGATTTAAACCAAAGGCCTTGGGGAGAATCTGGCACCACCAAAAAAATGGTTTTAATCCAGAGCCGGGGGCTTTATAAAGTGCCTAACGTGATTATTTGCTGCAACCGCAAAATACAACCTTCACTAAAGTGGGTTTTATAGCCATGAGACGAATAGAGTGTTTTGTAAAACCTCATTCAGTTCATGTGTTGCGCTACAGTCCACAGACAGAAACCTGATCGCTGCTGCGCTGTTCCTCCTGCTGGATGTCCCAAAAACAGGCTTCTACTCAGTTTGTTTCTTGTCTGAAAAGATCAGCGTTAGGGAGGCTGTTTTTCCTGTACCAACACACACACACACACCACAGGCCATACATTGACAAACACACTGCAGTCAAAAAGGATTTATGCGGGTCCTTAGCAGTGCAATGTCGAGGTTTCTGAGCCAAATTTACAGCCTTAATGTGCCTCAGCTGGACCCTAGACTCAGACCAACAACACACACACACATACACAGCTGACCGCAGTCACACCGGCCTCTACTCACCACTAGTATAACTTGTGAGAAAGACACCCATGAGACCACATTTGTTGTGAGAGTTATTTTGCAGTTGATTAGATGAAGGCAGATATCTGATCTTAGCTTTAATTAATCTTTTTAGGGAATTGTTGATTATTTCTAGTTAGTAGGAATTATAGGAACACTAAGCCCGTTCTCATCCCAACTCGTCACATACTGACGCTTTGTCAGGACCCCTTGGTGTCACCTTAGCGCGACAAAGTAAATACCTGATTAATGATGTGAATTCAAACAAAAAAAGGTTAGGTTTAGGCAACAAATCCACTTAGTTAGGAAAACAAACATCCTGGTTTTTGCTTAAAAATACTGTTTGTAAAGTGAAAGTGAAACTTAACATTGTAAACTCAAAGACAAACAACATCTTGTTGGTTTGCCATATGTTTGTTTGACCCCTTCGTCACCAAAACTGGATGGGTTTGGGTATAGTTAGTTGAAAGCCCAGTGCGTCTCATACAGACACTAAAGGGTGCATTGTGCGTCAGTATCACACGCCGACGAACGCGTGACAAAACCTGACAACCCTGGGAGTGAGAACGAGCTGGAATACTGCACACCGTGAAGTTGGCCCACTTGCATGTTGAGAAATATAAGATGTGTGAGGAGGGAACACTGTGTTTGTGATCCATCATCGTATCGGTGGGGTCTACCTCCTCCTCGGTTATAAAGACCGAATATGTCACATTGTGAAATAACCACATTCTATGGAAAAAACACACTGCTCCCTGATTCTCTATTCTTACAGGCCCCTTTTTCCAAAACCACATCCTCCAGCCCCCATTCAGTCAAAGACCGCTCATGATTTAATTTCCCGCTACTTGACGGGTCTAATCAATCACAAAATCCTGGAAGGAATCTCATCATCGCTTTGACACAAACTGTCAGCGAAACTCTGGCAAAGGGAACATGGGAGAAAACCCAGGACGGGTCTCTCTCTGCTTGAGACTGTTTTATGGACCCGTTTCACAAGTGAGCTTGTCAGAACCAAATGGTTATAACTGACTACCGGGACAAAGGTCAGATACTAGACGACCACCTGTTGTCACGATAGAGGAACCGTGTGGGTTTGACATGTTGAGAGTGTTTGAAGAGAGAGGAGCGGTAGAGGTGATACAGAAACAGAAGCAGAGAGATTAGCCTGTTGCAGAAATAGACAGAATTTGAATTAAAACAACCAAGAGGCCATGACACAGCTCCGTGGTGTTAGGAATGGATAGTGTTGTTAAGGTTTTAAAGCTATAAGCACTCAGTTCCACTGCTGTACTGACATCTCTGAGGTTTCTGAACTGAGAAGTCATCATAGATATAATATAGAATCAGATTGTTTGACTCGTTTTGATTCCATGTTGAATGTATCTGGACACATTCGAGTTCTATAATGAGCATTTGATGGATGATCTCTCACAAAAAAAGTGCAGTAAACAAGTGCTATACTTCAATCAATGCAATTATGTGCAATAAAAAAAAATGCCTGTGCAACATTTTTATAGTATGAAACCTGTACTGTTCCCATATCTGCTTCTATATTTATCATATACCAAGTATTTCCTTTATTATTGTACTGTATATTATTTGTAAATACACTTTTTTTAAAATTCTATTACTGTAAATTTATTTTGTTATCGTTGTGTCATTTATTATTTTAATTTTTGCTACTTAACTTACTGTTTTCTTAATGGAGCTTCCCAGCAAAAAGTATTTCACACAATTGTACTTGTATAACCACCAAACATCTTGAATCTTTAATCTTGATAAAGTGCAGAGAGTTCAAGTTCAATGCGACCCTGTTTCCTGAAAAATACATTCACATGTCAAACGTGTTCTTTAGGGAACGCAATCCTGCCTAGATTACTTTTTTTTTTTATCTACATAGCGAGGAAACATTTATTGAACTAATCTAGAAAATACTATCAGCGTCTGTAAACATTACAATACTCACTTTTCAATATTTAACCAACAGCTATGTTATCTTTTCCCAACTAACGAGTGTTTCAGTAGTCTAAACCTGGTCTCTGGTATTAATATCCTGTTCTTTAAAGCCAGACAATGTAACTTCTTGCCACAAGTGCCAATTACAAGATAATGGTGCATATCTTCAGTCAGTTGCTTAAAAGACGGTGTGAGGGAAGCAACTATGAAGCTGTAGATAGTGAAGCTCATGGCCAGAGCGCTTCATGGGCCAATTAACCTCCATTCTTCCCAATCTCTTTGAAATGTGTGTTTTCTGTTCTCTAATATTACCTGGCCCTATAGCTTTGTTACTGTATAGGGTCATTTGATTTATTTGATTAAACACATTTCACACATTGCCAGGAAAGGCAGAGCTAGACATCACGGCTAAAGCTGCATGCTAACTCTGTCATGGACGGGTGACGTTATCGTATTGCAGCTCCGTAGTCAAACTCAGCCGATGCTAAATGCATTCAAACGGCCCCTGTGGAGCTGACCATGGATGGATAAGGAGAACAGAGCTGACGGGAGAGCTAGAGACCACCTTCGCGAAGTTAGAGGAAGTATATACCTGTGACTATGTCCGGTTTCCAAAATAAGGTGATAACAAACGGAACTGTATATACAAAAATACATATAATGGAAATAAGGTTAATTGGATTATAATCACCAGAAGTATAAAACATAATACTAATATGTGAAGGAAATGTCTTTATTCTTTGATTTTTTTTTTGGTTGCTGGAAAAAAATTATAAATGATACCTGACAATGAATCAATTTAGAGATTTAGAGAATGTCCCTAGAAGTGTATGATTCAACTTTTTCCCCTGGTCTAGTATTAAAAAATAACATAAATATAAATCGTAATATCGAATCGGCACCCAAGTATCATGAAAGTATCGAATGGGGAGATAAGCATATCGTCCAGCCCTAATACACACAGTATTATGCGTGTGTGTATATGTTGTATGTTTGTATACAATTTCCATTCCTATGTTGCCATAGTTGTTGTAACTGATTTGTTTGTTTCATGTTTTTGGCCGTTGATCCAGAACTTTTACATTAAAAAACACTGGTTTTCATTGGAAGTAGCTAAGCTAGAGCAACACGGCTACGCTAAAAGCTACTCAGAATTATTTTACTTTTATTTTCATTACATTACACAAT
The DNA here is from genome assembly GCF_015220745.1 of Sebastes umbrosus. Lineage (NCBI taxonomy): Eukaryota > Metazoa > Chordata > Actinopteri > Perciformes > Sebastidae > Sebastes > Sebastes umbrosus. The sequence goes on along the minus strand of NC_051278.1, from coordinate 29,491,360 downwards.
GACAAAATGTCGCCTACTTATTAGAGACAACGGAGTTGTTGAAAGATATTTGTCGACTGATTTAAAAAAAAAAAAAAAATGTCTTGGAGACAGCTATGGCTAATATATCTGATAGCAACCGCTGTACATCTTTAATTTAATTTCATTAGAAAAAGACAACAACTCCTCAGTAGAGAGCATGTGAGAGATCAATACTGCAGTGATGACTATTTACTCATGCAAAAATACTGTATATAGAGCCACACAGAGACACAAGTTTAAAAGACAGTTACCGGAAAGCCTGCTCGTCCAGGAGGACCCTGAAAAAAGGGGGTGAGAGGAAATTGGTACAAAAAGGAAAGAGTGAATTTTACAGATAAAGTCCACATATAATAAAATATGCCTGCACTGAACCAGGTCAGAATAAAATGAATTTGGCGAGAGAATTGAGGTAGGTATACTATGTTGTATGAATATGTTTTATTTTGGCCTTTCCAGTTCAGTGACAGCACACAGGAAGAACTGATGCAGTAACATGCCTCTTTACATTTTAACACAACACAAGATTTCTCTGAATATAAAAAAGTTTCTTCATTTCACCACAAAGACTCATGCAAAGATTGGTTTTGGGAGAACGCATGCCGAAAGTCCGGAAGTTTCTGCTAACAAACTCTATTCGAAACTCCCGACTGACCTCACCCTACTTGAGTACCCTGCTAATGCGGACGTGACAACATGTGAGCGTGGTGAGCTCCACCGAAAACAAATCACAAAGAGCTAGAACACATTGGCTTTCAGTTACGGCCAGGATCTAAGAACAAGAAGGAGCACATTGTCAAAAGTCAAGTGTTTTGTTTTCATTGAGTGAGCGGAACACGCTGTACATGCTTCTTGTGTGAGTTGCCCTTAAGTAAAGGATGGGACACTAATTGGTTGGAAGTCAAAACAGGAACTCTTGACATTTTCCGAAAAAAGCTGCCGAGGCATCGTCGCTTTGCTGAGGAGAATTGATAACTGCCTGCTCTCGAAGGCTGGCATGTCATCAATATTCCTCCATAAGGAGTCCAGTGAGAGAGAGAGAGACAGAGAGACAGAGAGAGAGAGAGAGTGGCTTCGTCCGAAATCGCACACTATGCACTACATACTCAATATGTGTACTATCGTTCGACTTACTTTTGTGTTAATAAACTGTAGCATGTATCTGAGCTGTAAATTACGTCGTCACATCCGGAGAGCCTCCTCGCCGGTTAGAGAGAGAGACGTGTAACCACGGTAACCCGTGACAACCTCATGTGACCAAAGTGACAGTTTGTGCGAATCAAAGTCTGAATTAATTTTAAAATATATATTACGCCAAGCAAAGTTTTAATCTCACATACTTACAGTTAAATCGAAGCGTCATTGATGTTACAGAGCTGCCCGCCAACGTCTGTTATGAACGTTGTCGTTACTACCGCATTTCATCGTGGGATATTTATGCCGCCATAGTGTCCAGTGTTGCATACTATAATAGTATGCAATTCACGATTATTGGTTTCATACTTAGGTTTCGGACATAGAAAAATATCTCACATACCGTTTTGGGGTACTAAATAGCCGAATATCGGACGCAACCTGTGTGTGTGTTTGTGTGTGTTTGTGTGTGCATGTGCGTGTGCACGTGTGTGTGCGTGTACGACTGCTTGCCAGGAGAGGGGAAGTCATTCCTCTCAGTAACGCTGGATGGAGGGAACGTCAAACATTCATCTGAGCTCTTGCTGACTGGCTTTGATGATTGGATATAAATGTTTATTTATAATTGAAAAAAAATATATATATATATTTTCTGAATCTTGTGACCTGTTGTGGGGTCCCGACCTTCAGGTCGGGAAGCACCGAACTGATCAATGAATCAGATATTTGTTTTAAAATAGGAAATAAAAATGTAGGTTTGACTGGTTCAGCCAGCGCTTTCTGCTCTGAGGTCAGCGATCGGCTGACAGACGGAGGTACAGTGTAAATGCTGTGAACTCCTATTGTGGAGGGGCTTGATGGTGCATTGTGACAACTGTTGTTATCGAAGTTGTTGAGTATCAAAACCCTGAAAAGTTGGTAGCTTGCTTCTTTGTGGAGTACAGTAAGACGTCTCGTACCACTCAGTATCATCCTCTTTGTACGCAGTTGATCCGTATGTTCAGTACATTCCAAACAGTCTTCACTTTGACGATGAATCAACAATTATCAGTAGGCGATTTGTTGATGTTTAACAGGGGGATGGCTAAGGAGGTGCTGGGCTATAGTCAGATGACCGTTATTTCTACTAAATCAGGCTGGCAGTCAGAGGGCAGTGCATGGAGGTGCATGGCCAGGTGCTGAGTGTGAACATGCTGCACATAAGTGCCTGCCTGTTAGCTACCGAGTCTCCAGGGATCGTCTGCAGGGGGGCAAAGGTCACCCACCGCCGGAAGGAACCCTTCACTTGAATTACACAGTAACCCTCCAACATGTGGCTCCCATTTGGCAAAGTGCTGCTGAATGAATGGGAAAGCAGGGAGGGGAGGGTGGGGGGTATATTTGGCCAACGTACGTGGGATGTATAGTCCCCTGGGTGCTCCTCTGTTCAATAAGAAGTTAGTTTGGATGGATAGGAGAGAGGTTTGATTTACTCCATTCTTATTGGTATTATTTTACCCAGAAAATTGTGCTTCTGTGTTTTGAGCTTTTGACTGACAGCTTGTGAAGGATACCTTGTTGCTATCCTGTTCAGCTTCATCAGAGGGTGCTTCCCTTCATCTCTGATTATGTTAAAGTGTGTTCCAAGCCCCTGTAACCTGTTACCTGTAAACAGTCATGATCTATTGTGTTTTTCAAAGGACGCCAGCAAGCCAGTTCCAAGAGACGAGTAAAAAAAGAGATTTCATATCACTTTACAGTTGTGTTAGGTTACATTTTGAAGGAAATTAACCCCTGAGAGATATTATAGCCCTGTGATGGACAGGTAACTTGGTCATGCTGTGTCCCTGCCTTTTGTGCGGTTCGAGCTGTGATGGGAACAAGTCCCCTGTGAACCTGACTAGAAATAGACAGTAAAGACGATGAGTGGATATATAGTGTATTCATAAATGCATTATATTTACTCATGCTACTGTTCAGTGGAACATTGTTTCTTAATCTAAGGCTCTCCTCTGAGGGAATGAATGTGTTCTTGGCAACATCGTCTTTGTAGATCAGAAGGATTCCAACAGGTGGAAAGCCAAATGACTTTAAAAAATGTCCTGGTGAGTACTCCAAGAACTTTAAGGAAGGGAAGTTCACTGACATGGCTGGTCAACATCAATCCGGCTTCAAAACATGTTATAGTAATCTCATATAGGGAAGTCAAGATTTCAGAAATTTAGTATTCGATACCAATACCAGTGAAATTCCACAGTTCTCGATACCAATTCGATACTATGGTAAAAAACAAAAGTAAAACAATAATTAAATCCCATCAACACACACTGCTTTAATACAGTTTGCATACTGTTTTTCTTTTGCATTTATTATTAATCCCTGATGATCTGCCTCAGATTTCTCGCCAAAAACAACATTTCACAAGACTACATTTGAACACATCATGATAACGTTATAATTAATCTCCACTCAATACTCAGAGTATGCTTGAACGCATCATAATGTAACTCGATGCAACCTCCGTACGTTAGCTGTTAGCTCTGTTATTTAGCCAAGCAGGACTGTGCTGCCCACCGGCTGCTAACAGCTAACAGCTAACATTACTAGCTCTCCTCCTGCCGATTTCAACATAGATTTGTTGTTCGCAATGCAGCATTATCAGGGAAATGTCCTATCGTCCCTGGGACTATGGGACACTGTTAGTCTTGAGTCCTGACAGTACATGTGGTACTGAAAAAAAACGAGTAGCGTCACATTTTTTGGCATAGACTTGGTATCGAAGTATCGGTTCTCGTGACACGGATACGGTCAACCCATCTGTGAAGACATTGTAATAGCCAAAGCAGGACCACAACCTTTATGCTACTTTAGCATTATTGCACCTTATCGAGGTACACGTGTTTGGCACACTGTATCCCCTAGCAAGACGTAGGAGACGATGTGGAATCTGATCATGTCTTGGAGTTTGAAATGCTCAGATCCTGTGGAGATGGAAGTGTAATGAGAGCGGAAAATCCACCTCGCTGTCTGACCTCATGCACCTTAAAACTTCCTCCGTAGGAACTATCCCTCAAATTTTCCAGGGAGGGATATTTGGCAGAGGTGATTCTAAAACTGACACGGCTGTACAAAAGTCAAACTCATAGCGGCCAGATGTTTGGAAACTTTGTGCCATCGAGGCACAGGAGTCAGGAGGTTTTCCTTTTAACCAAAGGCTTGATTTCAACTATTTGCATGCATTTAAACAAAGATGTGATCCACTTATCCTGTGCGTGCAGAGCTGCATGGGGCTGAAGCCCATCCCAGCACTCAGTGGGCGAGAGGCGGACAAGTCACTAGTCTGTCACACGACTGACCGACAACGATTCACGTCCGATTGGTTCACACAAACAGGCACTGCAGAGTCACTCATTTAGATGTAAACCCACTTACACTCCACATACCACTGTAAACCACCACCTACTGAATACTATTAGAGGCCAGGTACTTAAAATGTTAATTTACACAGTGAATTGTAAAACCTTGAAGACTGTAAGTGATGTGTATGAATCAGAACTGTGTGGACAAGTTTAGAACCATAAAATGTATACAAAATAATATACATTTGGATCATGACAGAATATGATAATTATACAATTATAATGAGCCATATAATAAAGCACTGCACATTATCACTGCATCCAGACAAGGCAATATATTGGCAACAGGTATGCACTTCACACTAAAGTGAAAAAAAAGAACCACTTTACCACATGCAGGTTACACAAGGCGTCTGGTCTACTTACTGGAGGTCCTGTAAGACAATGAGAGAGAGAGAGAAAGAGAGACTTTTAGATTCATACAACATACATTATATACAGACAGTCAGAATTCCTCAAATGCCATGCTTATGATTGGTTTAGAGTGTATTAAATACTGTGAACAGGGCCAAATTGAGCTGTGGGTCCCCATTCTGCACCCAACGCCTCGTTTCGTGTCTGTAATTCCGTATAGTGTACACAGAGTACGCCCCCTAGTGTTCACTGGGAGGAAATGCATCTCTTTGTGGACGGATAGAAACTCCACCGCAAATATGGAAGAGAAGTTAGTTACCTCCGCCAAGGCCAAAGGCCTAGGAGGGAGGTTATGTTTTCACCGGCATTGGTTTGTTTGTTGGTTTGTTGGTTTGTTGATTTGTCTGTTAGCAGGATTACTCCAAAAGTTTGCAATGGATTTGAATGAAATCTTTTGGAGGGGTAGGCTGTGGTCCAATGAACAATCCATTATATTTTGGTGGCGATCTGGATCATGGTCCGGATTCAGGAATTTTGAAAAAACTGTAGATTCTGCGTTTTTTTCACATTAAACTCGGTGAAATTACAGTCGAGTTTGACCAAAGCACACTTGGTGATTGTTGGAAAGAGTAACGACGACGGTTTAGGTGAGTTTTATTGTGTTTCTGTCCAGTTCGAATGAAGTGTTTTACGATGCTCTGCTACGTACAGCTGATCACAACATAAACAAAAATACACGTGGATGATGGCGCAAGCTGAACGGAGAGGGGGGGCAATCGTACTCTTGGCGGAGGTCTGCGCTCTCCGAGTGCCATTCTAGTTTTGTCTGTTTTTCACCATCCAGTCTAGACGAGTCACATTTATACGATTTTTCTAGGTGAAAAGTTTGACGGCATATTTAGCTAAGATTTGTAGCATGGTAGCTAATACATAGAGTGCGTGCATAGTGGTATTGCATTCATCAATCAGTTATTAATTTGCTAATTCCACACAAACAGACAACGCATACAATCTGTCGCAAAATTTACTTGCAAAAGTTAAAATTTTTCAACGTACTTGAGGCAAATTAAGGACTGCAAAAAAAAAAAAAAAAAAAATCAGAAGGAGTACTTTTGTAAAGGTTTCCATCGGAATGAATGGACTTCTGGTTGACTCGCATACACAGAGCTACTGTATGTGGAAATGAGGCGTAATGGTCTGGGGACCTGGAGCAGGTGTCCGGTTGTTAATCCAGCCGAGACTGTGAAGCTGAAGCAACCTTAACATGTTTCAGAAATATTCTCTGCCAGACTAAAAACAGTCATGTGCACTTTGAAAAGACAAAGACAGGGCATTACAAACTGACGACTTTCATCTATTTCTACAAATAACAACAAGACACAAGGAATTATTTCCAGCCAGGCCGGGCCATGCTTTAACAGACACGTCATGTTCAATCACTGAGACATAAACCATGGTATCAATTTCAGACTTTCAGGGGGTTTTGATCACTGTGGATCTGAAAAGCCCCATGTGTAGTCCCCTGGGACTGCCAGGGTGAAACTTGAAAACATTTAACTACCTTGCAGTGTTGGAAATAGTCTGCCTACCAATCAATCAATCCTGGGATTGATGGAAGGAAAGAGAAAACGAAGGAGATGCCAGATGATACATCATCATCAGTAGCCTGAGACAAACACAGGAGCAGCATCGTTCCATGAAGAATTTCCACAACGTCCAGTCCAAATTAAGTCATGACATTTAGTTGGCCCGAGCAGTATCACTTTAGGTGGAGCCCTTCAATTATGTGAAATCCTTCTATAAAAGACTTAAATGTCATCTGAATTTATTGAGTTGCTGGGTTTATTAGTATCTCCAGACAGGGAAACCTTATCAAAAGTTCAGATTGTATTAGGCTCAGAAACTCTCATCAAAAACACACGCCAGGTCCAGCCCATAACTCGCATTCAGACCCGTAGAATAGACCTTTCACAAAATACAATATGCTTCCCATTGACCTTTTCATGAACACAATGAGGTCATCGGACAAAATCAATTACTGCTGAATCCAGACAGGGCCCACTAAAGATGTTATGTCAATCGCAGCGAGGTGGGGAAAATCACTAATGACAAATCTCTTCTGTCAAAGGTCACATCAAATCCCCTGTTTTATATTATGTCTGCTGCTCAGACTAGTCCATCCCAGCCTGCAAGCCTGATCTCTGCTCAATTTGTTCACTTTGTACTTGCATAAAACAAATGGCAGTTGGAACTAGGAAAAGAGACAGCTCAGGAGAAGGAGGGATTGTATGGAGAACTCAAATAGATAACGGCTTGGTCCAGTAAGAATAAGAATGAAGTGAGAATTCAGAGTTTTAGTGTTGGGTAACAGTCAAAGGATGTTATGCATTTTAAAAGACACTGGTTTAAAGCTGAAGTAGGTGAGATTGGAGCAACTATGATTGAAAAAAGTTATTTTTATAAAACGGTCGCTATATCGTGACAGTAGTACATGAGACAGGTAACCTGAAAAAAATCATGTTCCTCTGTGTCCTCCGGTGCTCCTAACGGCATCTGCAAGGTTTCACAGACCAGAGGAAAACAAGCAGTAGGACCTGATCTGAGGTCCGCTGTGCAGCTGCTGTCTAGCCGGCTGTCAATCACTCACAAACTCCGACCAAACAGTCAAACTAGGCAGAGCTGATCAAATATGAATCAATATTCTGTTACGTTAATGCCTATTTCTCGCCTCAAATGTTTTCAGAATCATCTTGTAGTGTATGGTTCAGATGTAAAATGAGAAAGTTTGTGATGCCAATGCCATTGAAAGTTCTGTTGAAGGAGCGTCAAGTTCCGGTCACATGACCGGAGCACAGCCAATAGGAACACTCTCTCAATGAAGATAGATTTTTTAAAGCCTGAAAACAGAGCCATGAGGAGGAGCAGAAGTCTAGTTATCTCTCAGAACACTTGAATTACAATATGCTGAAAGGTTATTATGAGATTTTTGCCCAATGATGCCAAAAATATGCTGCCTACTGACACTTTAAGAGAGGCTCAGCACAAATGATTTAATAAAATTGACCAGAGGTAGTGCAGAACATTTGGTCACTCCTCAAGCCCAAGGGTTGGTTTGACCTGAGCTAAAACATCTCGGAGTAACCCATGATGCAGTCACAATAGTCTTTAGTTGTGGTTCTTGTAGTAATTTGAGCGTAATTTTGTTTATTTCGTGTCATGTGTCTTCACCACAAAGACATGGGGGGCAAACATATATCAAAGCAGAAGTGCTTTACAGTGAAATTAGGTGATGTTTATTTGCATTTTTGCAGTACATTACAGGTCATCTTTTGCTGGTACTTTTTTAACTTCAACTTGATAGAATCCCAGACTAATATGATCTACTTTGCTGTAAATGGACAACCTAACCAAACCAGGGCAGCAGTCCTCACAGCCCCAGACTTTCCTTCGTCTTTGTGATTCTATTGATGTTGATGAGGACAAAAAGTCTCTTCAACCTGATTATCTAATGATCCTTATACATGTTTTAGTCATCTCTACAATCGCCAAAATGACCTTACAGAATGGGGATGGGCAAGTTGCTAATAAAAAGTCTGGTGGTAGTTTTGCCGCCAAGCCTGCCAGCAGTGGCCTACTTCATGACAGACAGAGTGTTTGTTGATCGGTGGGTTCACTTAAAACTTTGGTCCAGGACAAGATGTCTTTACTGTTGACCTGACTGCCAAGAAATGTGATACAGATATTTGCAAATTGTTGTAAGAGGATGAGTCCCAATGATTTTTTTCCTTAAGATAGATGAAATAAACTTGCTTTGGATTGTCATGTCTCCCAGAGAATCAATCAATTCAAAGAGTGACACTAACTTTCCGGTTGTTTTTAGAACACCAGCATGCACCTGTCCCTTTCACCTCGCACAGCAGGCTATCTTTGCCTCCCCCCCACCCCGCACCACTCACAGTTTGAAAACCTCTGCACTAGTGCTACCGTCAGAGCCAGAATTTCCTTCTACCCAAGAAATATAAGAATCTAAAATATAGACTTCCATGAAATTAGCTATTGGGATATTGACATTTTAAGAGACTCACATTAGAGCAACATTAATGTTGTAATCCTTGAGATTTTCATGACTTTAAATTCCAACTCCTTGAGCGAGACCCTTAACCACTAGTTCATAATATAAGCACCACAGGCGCAGTTTGCGTTGGTTCCGGGGGTTCTAGAAATGCATCTATATTTTTTATAATAACAAAGAACTAATAATTAAAAAAAATGTGTCTTCATATTGACAGAATAAGAAACCAACAAGATAAGAAGATAGATCTGCGGTATTTTTATTTATTTATAGCCTAATAACGTTGGACACTCTCTGTCCACACACCGTTAAATATGCACTTCTGTTACGCCATGTAAACAAACCACGAACCGATCAGCTGTGCAGTCAAGATCAGAATAGAGAAGTATAACCACTTGAAAAATGCGTGAGTAGTACTTTTTTTAAACAGAAAACACAGGTTTTATACTGCGATATTTACTGAAAATGACAAACAATACAGCCAACAGTAGCCTGAGTAAACTTTCAGCTGATCTCCCTCTAGCCAGCTGCCTCCTTATTTAGGTGTTAGTAGTGAAATGAGGAGGTATCGTATCAGATAACTCCTCATTTCAACTTCACCAATCAGCCGTTCCTCGTCCGTTGGAATAAAGAATAAATAGAAACAGGGCGTCTGATAAAAGTTCAACTCAGACACGCACGCCTATGATAAGCACCCACAATCTTATCATTTGTGAGGGTTTCTGTTATGAGATGAGATCCGCGTAATTAGGTTTCAGTCCCAGCAGGGCATGGCTGTTCCAGTCACTCCCGCAGTGGTATCCGCTCCCCAAAGGTAAGCTTAAACCTCCCTCTGAATGCAACAGTGGTGAAAGCAAACATGGAAGCAAGAATCCTGTTGCATTCTGGGCCTGCCATCACATCCTGTTGGCTGGGATCACTCACCCAGGGGACATACTGTAGAGCACCTTGATCCAAAGGCACTTTGGGAGGCCTGGGGGGAAGGGGGGGTTCAAATATAGCGCATGAAGTGGCGCCTGGTGAGGGGCCGCTGAGGCAACAGCTTTACATGCAACAAGCAGTGGGCACAACATGAAACAAACTCCTCACTCATAAACACACACACACACACTGAAAAGGGAATTTGCTTGACTGCATTGATGTCATGTATTCCAAGCCAAGCTTAATGCTGTCTAACTATTGCTAACACCTGTTTGTTTCTGCTTATGTAAGGGCGCTCATTAGATGGGGCCGGAAATGGAGATCTAATATTGCATGCAAAGTCATGGGCGTTCCCCCTTTTCCTGCTCCCTATTGGAGTTAATTATTTACTCAACACTGGCTTTTACATGTTTTTAAGCAATTATGCAACCAAACGGCGAGGACACTTTTCTATAATAGCAAGTAATACACAGTAAACTAAGAGTATGCCCAACTCTAAATGCCTCGATATTCTGCTTTCACCACTGCATCTGCAGAAGAATTTTAAACCTTCAAATCAACCATAGCAATGTCCCATGCTATATTTATACTCGGCTTTCTTTATCTTTTGTGATTACAAAGAGTAAACCGGTGTCACAGGCAGGTGGGCTGCCATCTTAAGACGATCTCTGTGCCAGGGTATGGATCCAGGAATAACCTGTGGAATTTCAGTTCTGAAAATATCCAGATCCAAAAACCCAACACAGCCTCCTCGTCGACCCCTGCTCTTTCAGATTCCCCCGCGTCTCCGGTTGCCCTTGTAAACACACCGCAGCAGCCGGCGCAAATGTTTTAGGGGTGCCAGGCTTGGTGAGCGCCGCGGAGAGAGAGATTCGAGGAAACACTGTCTGTCAGGCTACGCTGGGAGACGATAGAAATATAGGACATCAGAAAGCGGATGTATAGCCAGAAGATAAACGTGAAGGCCTGGTGAGCGTGTCGGGGTCCACGGGAGGGCGTCCCCCTACGGCCTCCTGCTTCAAGGACTATTGAGGCTCATGCAGGCACTCAGTGTAAGTTACCTTTTAAAAATGGGAGATTTGGATCAAACAAGAGCTCACAACTAAACAATAAAATAGGTAATTCATCACCGCTTTCCAATACGACACATATGAGTGCTCCAGAAATGACTCATGTGTTTTTGGATCTCGTGCCTTTATGGTTACAGTACAATGGTTTAGACTATTAAAACTACTTAATGAGGTTAGGGGAAGATCATCCTCATTGTTAAAAAACACCAAGCAGGCTAAGCAAGACAACCCAGATGTCCTTCACTCCAGCCACATTCTCCAGTTCCTCCAGATGGGGATGTACTGTATAAAGCCACAGCAGTGGGGTCGGGGGTCCCCCCTCAGTCAGACATGCCTGGAAAACCTCCAAAGGCAGCATCCTATGGCAAGCCGTTTTAACATCTAATAGCTAAGCTTGACTATACGGAATTAACATTAGAGATATCCACAAGTGCATTTTGACTAATTACGTCGTGACTAGTCAGAATTCTTAATCCAGATATCTATAATTAGATCGACTGGCTAGCAGATAGTGAAGGCCTCAGCGTGCTTCAAATGAGCAAGGTTGTACGACATGTTACGGCAGAAGTGTTGACGTGTTCCGAGTGTCCACTATTGAAGGTGTGTCAAAAGCCCTTCTGTCAGAGCCTCCGCCCGACTGCACCGTCAACCATACTGAGAGCTTTAAGGTCGCATACAGAGCAGAGATCTATACCAGGTTGATCTAACACATAAAAAGGGTGTCTGTGTTTAGAGTTACAAAGTTAATGGACAACTCTGACAAACTGAGTGTTGCATGGCTTTTAGCAGGACCAATAGTGGGACACTTCATCTTTTAAAAAAGCTCCACCGCAGATAGAAGCCGCGCTGCTCTGCAACACCGTCGTAATTTGGATTTAGTGTGAACTTTTCATTCTAAATCAGACAGCTTGGACTAATAAGAAGCCGGATGAATTGTGCAGGTGGTGGTGTGAGGTGAGTTTGAGGTCTTAAGACCACGTTATGCAAAAACTCAATCCACCCTGACGTCTTTTTTATTTAAAAGGTACGGTGACAGAACTGTGATGGGCCTGACCAAGCACCTTCACAGCCATGCATTAATCACTTGGCCCTGATGACAAAAAAATTTCAAATTTGCAGATTTTTTTTATGGGGAAAAAAAGTACTACGCTATGTACATTCACTTTCACACTTGAAGGATTTCCAGCTGCAGTTATGCAAACAGTGGAGGGGATTCACTGAGGGGTGTGTATCTATGAAAAGATACAACTACATGAACTTTTATAACCCACTCACTAGGACTGCAAAAAAACGCCTCGACCTGGAAAAATAAAATGGGGATAGACAGCAGTCTGAGGGCGACAAGTAAGGTTAGTTGACTCTGATGAATAAAATCTTATGGACTTCTCCTTGCTGCAGCCACATGGCATTAATAAACCCGAACAGCATCGATATTGGGTTCAAAGTCCTCCACAGAAAACATACTAACAGTTCATCAAACACCATTTCCCCCTGTTCATTTCCAGCCTGTCCAGTGCAAAGAGAGGCCCCGGTAAAAAGACGAAGCAGCAGACAGCTCAGCAGACAGATTTAGGACAAAGGCTCCCATTCTTCATCCTCATTCTCTGCTTATTAACTATATATATAAGACAGCTCAGTCATTCCCATGGAGCCCTTATAGTTTTGTTGCCTTGTATAACATGAAGTCATACTTTAAAAAAGCTGCCTGTGATTTTTTTGGCTCCGCGCTAACCTGATGTCTTGCTATGAAAAAATGCCAAAATGTGGAGAAGAAGAAGGAAGCACGCTAATATGAAAAGACGCTTTCTAATACTGCTGAAAGGCCACTTGTAAACTTTAGGAATGATATTGGCTGTCGGACAGACGGTGACCTGCACATCCAGTCAAATTTCCTACATTTATTTTGAAGAGGGAGGTTCACGGCCAAGGAAGAATTATGTATCTATAGCCTCTTTGGGATATGACACCTTCAGAGCCCCAGACTGTGGAGCCAATATGCTTTAGGGTTGGGAACAACATGCCGTTTGCACTGATGAAATCTCCATGTGCAGACTGTAAAAGTACCGTTCTGCAGGATATCTGATGCATTAAATGAATTAGAGGCCAAATAACCTGCCCTGTATTATACAAACAGCATCTAATTTCATTAAACCCTCCGCAGCTGTTTCGCATCGTGCCATTCCTGTCAATCCAAGAATGGGAAAAAAATGAATGAGTGTAGTTGTTTTGCTTCCCGATGTCAAATCCTTTTGTAGGGAGACTGGAATATTTTCCAAAAGACCTTAGACCACAAAAAACAACATCGCTAAGCCCGGGATTAAATAATTACACAGCAGCTCTTACAGCAGATCACCACAAAAACGACATTGTATGTTTGCCAGAAAAGCCGCTATTAACCTGACTCGACAATTATTCTCTGAAATTACTCTCAGGAGGAGGAAAAGGCATGTATTAAAAAAAACTTCCAGTGCTCCACTCCGGTCTGGACAGAAGACAAGCTTCCTAATGCAATTCATGGCAGTGAAGTTGGACTGAATCATACCTTTGTTTAGCCTTTCACTTTTTCTTTCCTCAACTTGAAGCCCACACTCAAAGCTCCATTAATAGGTGCTTTCGGCCACTTGGGGGCAGCAGAACAAGCAGAAAACACAGCATCTGACATATTATCACCCTAGAAAGTAGGGCTGGGACGATTCAACCATCTCCCGATTTTTAAGTATTGCGATGCTACAAGTTTTGCGATTCGATATTAAGATTTATTGCGATTTTTGTTAACTTTTTTAACACTAGACCATGGGAAAAAGTTGAATCATACACTTCTAGGGAGTTTAACTTTGGAAAATTTCTAAATGAATAAATGTTAGATTTTCAGCATGTATGTAGTCAGAGATGTCCTGAAGTCAAATATATCAGTCAAGAAGCCCCGTCGTCTCCTGCTGGAATCATCAAAAGTAAGATCATTTACAATTATGGACTAGTGGCCTATTTCATTATCATTGTTTATTGGGTATAGTTTATGTTCGGTGTACAAGTTGGATTTTATGCTGATGTTGCTGCCAGCTGTGTGTGTGAATATTTTGTCGCCGTGCCAGGCTATGTTAAATTGTATTTTTTAATGTTAATGCAGGTGATCTATCTATACGCTTGAATAAACTGTGTGTGAATATGTGGCTGCCGTGCCAGGCTATGCTATGCTATGCTATGCTATGCTATGCTATGCTATGCTATGCTATGCTGTTTATGTTTGTCTTGTTTAATCAGAATCAGCTTGATTGTCCAGGTATGAGCAGACCTACACACATACTGTAGGCTACCAGCAATCTGACTCTGGTTATTTTGCTCTCATTGTACGACGGAAATAGAAATGCAGCTAAAAACAAGGTCAACAAATCTGAACGAGAGTGAAGAGAGAAGATAAATATACATGTCAGGTGCCTGTAACATTACCTCTGATAATGATGATGATGATGTATAAGGCTTGTAGGATTAAACTGTGGAGCATGGCCTGTTCTGGTTAACGTCTGCCTTTCAGAATCTTATTAGATGTTCGGACTTGGACGAGACAGGCCCACCTGATGTTCTCTGTCCCCCCCCCACACTGTGATTTCTGCCTACGCCACTGGTGTAAAATGCCAGACATGCAGGAAGTGCCCTGACTATGGTAGCAACAGGGACGGCCCACATTTCCCTTCATGCGTGCCTATAGTAGTTTCATTTTGCTGTTTTATGTTCCGAAATGCAAATGTTACTTTTGTTTGTGTTTGTAATGTGATGTGTCTGTTCAGAACATGGAGGCTTATGTTGGTAATTGTGTTGAGCTTGATGGTCAAAATCGGAATTTAATTGATTTCTGATTTAGAATTGAAATCGTGACACCCCCTATCCCATACTCGCATTTATCTGAATTAACACACTATTGTTTGTCAGGTAACAGTTTTAGGCCAATCCCAAAGGCTAGCTAAAGTTGTGCTAGGTTTGAAAGAACTATGACATTAGTGACAAATGGCACATTAGCTGACTAATGTTTAATATTAGCATGAAGTTGGAGCCTAATTGAATTGAATTGCTTCCTGTTGGAATCCACCAAAAGCTCTCTGAGCAATGTGCCGTATATACAACAGCAGGTTCTGTGGATCAGCCTGTTGAGTGATAAAAGACATACTATATTTACTTTATATACATACAGTATGTCCTCTCAATCGTATCTGACGGCATTAAAGCCCAGGGTCTATCATTACAAAATTAGGCTAAACGTCAGTGCCCCAAGATCCAAGGTTACATTTCCCTGACTCGCTAATTCATCTAACCACTCCAGATGCACAGTCAGGGCCTTTTTTTTTGCAATAGGCCGGAGCTTTTAATGAGCCTGTATAGCCCCGGCTCCTTATTCATTGACTTAATGGTGGGGTTGCATTCAGGCACACTGAGGGTTTATTCAAGTCTTGCTTTTTGAACAACTGCTGTTAGGCCTCAGGGCAGAAATTAGAAGGACACAAAAGATCTGTGGAACGAGAATAAATGAGCTTGACTTTCTAAGTAGAGAGGTCTGAGGTTTAGGAAACTGACAGAGATGAGCTGATTTCCAGCAAAGCCTCACCTTTGAGCAGAAAATACAACTAACAAGTAAGCAAAAAGACCTTAAGACGTGCCAAAGAGAATGAGACGGACTTAGTCTTTAAACAGTGAGGGACTTTGTGTGAGAAAACTTGGGGAAATTAACACAGTGGGAAAAAAAGGAAGATCAGAACAGAGCCACTGGAAAAAAAGGCTTCTTCTTAATGCCTTTGGCTAGGATGCACCAACTCCCACACTGTAACCCAAGAGGGCTCCTCTACTGTTAAATAACATTCAAACGTCCACGGGCCCTTGTCATGAAAACCAATATGTCATCCAGCTCGTGCTTCCTTTGCTCGATGTCACCAGCTAAAGGCAGAGAGAGAGAGACAGAGGAGTGATAGCAGTGAAAATTCATCTGCTTTGGGTTTTAAAAGAGTGATTCAAACGTATCCCGCAGATTTTGGAGCCGTTCCCCCAGAAGCTGCAGTGGGTGTGGCGGGTGGATGTCTGAGGTGGGAGTTGAAGTGAAAAGCTCTTTGGGTGGAGAGACTTTTAACAGGCAGAGGCTGTGCCAAAGGAAGCTCTACTAAAGGGGACGGGGATTTGGTTCAGCTGATCAGCATGCAAGTCAGGCCAGCGAAATGTAAACAGATTTGAGATAGTTAGGAAAAGGATTGCCAAGTGTCTGTCTTCATTTTCTATCGTCTGCTAATGAGTAATTTGTTTGGATTATTTGTGAAGCGCCCCTCTTTAAATGGATAATACAGCCTCCGTCTGTTGTTTTCATAACTTCTTTCCACAACAGAAAAAAGCCAAAATAAAAGAATGAACACGTTTAACAAATCCAGTAAAAGAAAAGCTGGACATTTTGGGAAATACACTTATTCACGTTCGCCGCTCAGCCTGTGCATTAACACCACAGGCTTTAAGACATGCGCAGTATAACTGATGAGGAACAGAGAGAGGGAGGGGGGGGGGCAACTGTAGATTCTGCGTTTTTTCACATTAAACTCTGTTAAATTACAGTTGAGTTTGACCAAAGCACACTTGGTGATTGTTGGAAAGAGTAACGACGACAGTTTAGGTGAGTTTTATTTTGTTTCTGTCCAGTTTGAATGAAGTGTTTTACGATGCTCCGCTACGTACAGCTGATCTCAATATAAAGAGCCAATCCAAGCTGACATTGGGCGAAGGCGGGGAACACCCTCAGCCTATCACAAGGCTGGCACCAAGAGACAAACGACCAATTTGGAGTCAACCTAACCTGCATGTCTTTGGACTGTGGGAGGAAGAACCCGGAGAAAACCCACGCTAACACGAGGAGAACCAGCAAACTCCACACAGAAGGGGCCCCGTGACGGATTTGAACCTGCGACCCTCTTGCTGTAAGGCGACAGTGCTAACCACCGTGCAGCCCCACACGCATACAGAACAAAACTACTTGGTTAGGTTTAGGAAAAGATCGTGGACTATGTTAAAATAACTAAGTCTGTTATGTAACTAGTTACGTACATACGATACGACAACAGTCAACATTGACTTGGTTTCACACGGGCACCGATAGCGGCCTCCTGGGTGAAAGTCCTCCCCTCCAACCCGCCTTACATGGACTTCCTCATGCTTTATACTATGTTCATTGCTCTGAGCGTCTAATATTGTTCGGTGCATCGGTATCACATGCCGAGGGGCACTGACCAAGTGGTGGTACTTGACGAGTTGGGAGTGAGAACGGGTCGTAGGTGTACTGTTAGAGTTTGGATGAGCCAGGCTCGCTGTTTCACCCAGTCTTTATGCTAATAGCTTCCTGGTTCTTGCTCCGTATATAACGCAGCAACATGGAAAAGGTATCAATCTTTTCATCTCACTCTTGGCAAGAAAAGAGAATATTTCCCATAAAATGGTGTACTGTGTCTTTAACAGAGGCAAATTTCCTTTAGACCAAACATGCTTGAGGAACTCATTCATAAGTCCTCGCAGGGCTCCTGTAGTAAATCACAGTTCACTACTTTCCCCAGCCTTATGGATTTTACTGCATTTAGTATGATTGATCCTCACTGACTGCTATCACATCCACCAATGTTGGATGATGTGAAATGACTGGGGTCCAACAATATTTCTCCTTTCTTTTCCAAATGTGTCAAATTTCCTCATATATTTCCAGACTTTCACTGTGCAGGAATCCTTCCCTTGAAACATATCAATCTATCTTATGGACATGATAAAATTATTCGCGATCATCTATTGAAGGCCGTTTCTAATAATAGGCTCGAGCTCATGGCGGTTCTAATGCGAGCAGTATCCAGGCGCCACTCTCTTCCTCTCGGCCGACATGGGAGGGAAACCCCACCTCTGTCTGACCCTCGGCACATTACTTAGCCCAGACAAATGGCAACTCAGCAAAGGTTAAAACAACAAATTCACCAAGGTAAACCCCTCGGAGTGTTCTACGTACGGGTTAAGACAACAGTATGAGCATTGTGCAGGTTGCACAGTTGCCCTTCCTCCATCCTCTGATGCTCAATGTGCAAATATCCACGTTCTTCATTAAGACAGTCTTTATCTCTTTTTATCTAAATTGTGTTATTGTTTTCACAACCTGACACATGATTTATCAGTGTAGTCGTACAAAAACAGCTCCATTAAAACAAACAAGAAGAAGTGGAGCCAGTAAATCACATCAACAAGTAGCAATAATTCATAAAAAGCCCTTAAAGGTCCCATATCGTGCAAATTTGCAGGTTCATACTTGTATTTTGTGTTTCTACTAGAACATGTTTACATGCTGTAATGTTCAAAATAACCTTTATTTTCCTCATACTGTCTGCCTGAATATACCTGTATTTACCCTCTGTCTGAAACGCTCCATTTTAGTGCATTTCAATGGAATTGCGTTGCTAGGCAACAGCTTGGGTCCATGTTTACTTCCTGTCTGCTGATGTTATTTACATACACTGCAACAGGAAATAAACTGGAACACATTTAGAATGTTTATGTTTAAAACCACGTAATGGTCTAAATATTGTGTATTTGTGACATCACAAATGGACAGAAATCCTGACGGCTTGTTTCAAACACACAATTTCTGAATACGGGCTGTGTATTTCTCCGTATATTTTTTTTTTTTAAAACTGATGACTGTAAATTTATATTGGGTGGACCCAATAGTAGAGTTGAAATGCAAATGCCCCTATTTCTATGGAGCATGTGTCTATAGGCATTACACATTGCCCCTTTAAATACAAGCTGAAACAGTTTGTACTTGATGGATAGTTAGTTATGCAAACTTAACCAAACTGACCAAAATAGTAGTTAATTTATATTAAAAAATAATTATAATAGCAAATGTTACATCATTAATAGTTAAATAATAGCTAGTTTAAAATCAATTCAAATGGACGCATATGGAACATGACGGGTGCAGGTGTTAGTGTCATGTAATACTGATGTTTCCTCTCATTTCATGTCAACTCCACGAGTCCTTGATATGAAAAGGGAGCAGGATCTTGATTATTGACCTTACATAATGGATTTGAATGCCTCTCTAACAAATTTACTATGAGCTGCAGGAATTTTTATGAGGGAACATTTTTCAACTTGCGAGTCAATTCCTCAGTGTTATTCATCGTGGGGGCCGCTAACATACATCATCATTTTCTGAGGAATGTAATCATAGCATGGATTTTACACGACAATTAGTCTCTTTCCTGACGCCTTGCGGTCTTAAAACAACCAAAACACACTGGTTTGGTCTCCTCAGCTTCCCCTATGTGCACTCTGTTCCGTCATCTTACTGCGCTGAGTGAGCCAAACACTTTTAGTCCAGCTTTGTCACATCGCTAATGTGAAATATCTGCCTGATATCTCCCGGAGGACCGGCGGGGCTGGAACCTCAGTACCCCATGTGATTTCATAAGTCAGTCTTCTGCCAAGTTTAAGAATGAGGTGCTGTGAGGATTTAAAGAGGTGATTCATTCTTAAATTGAGTTACCAGGCAGGAGAAATGGTAGCCGACACACTACGCTATGCGAGCTATTAAAACAGAAGCTCAGACGGAGAGAGGGAGAGAGATTGCTGAAATAAATGGAGGTAAAGTCAATGCTTTTACCATGTGTTGCTGTAGGAGTTTCACACTCCACGCTATACTCTTCGTGTTAAAAAGGAGGGTCCCGCTCTAATAGCTCTCTCCTGTTAGGCTAATAACAAAAGCAGAACCACCAACATAAACATCACAAGTCTTAGAGGGGACCAAAGGGGTCTGGCTCTAATCAGAGAGGCTTTAAAGCAAACGGTAAAGAAAGAGGTGAAAGAAAATAGGGAAAAAAATACACTACAAAATCCCAAACTATTTGAGCATTTCTAGATGGTATGATGAATGGAAATGATTAGATTTGGGCCTGAATTTATAAAGTGAGAGGAAACGTGAGGCTCCAGGACCTCACCAAGACTGGCCACCAGTGTACATCCAAGTCCTTGAAGTGTGTCTGTGGCTCCATAAAGCTGAAAGATGAGCTTGAGATCCAAGCTAACCCCCCTCCTCCTTCTTGCAGTCTGATGGTGGGACCACAGCAAAGCTTGGATTTCAGCTTCTCTGAACACCCAACCTCTCTTCACCCCCCTCGGCCGACCTACTATCTCATTCCTTCTAACACCTTACACTGAGCAGCGCTCTGGAGTAAAGCCAGAATATAGTTCGCATTCTTTGTTTTTCAGAAAACTGCGTTGCCGTCAGATTGGAAAAGACTCATGAGATGTTTAAAAGTACACACATGAAACACTTTTATGGGTTTTGGAAGCAAAAGCCAATCTGATATATTTAGATTAAAGCTGCCGATAACTAATATTACGAGTGTAAAAATAATGTCGATGCATATCACTCGACCTGCGACGCGGCTACATGAATACACACAGCCACTGTTGAAAAGGCCCCCTCTAGTGGTGACTTTACCTCCATGAAGTTCTCCGCTACTGTCTCACCTGCTCTCTGCCTCGCAGACTTTGGATGAGGACTTCATCCTCCTTGAGGACTACCTTAAATGTTAAATAATGCTTAAATTACTGTTGTTGGTGTGACAGTAGAGACATCATTTTCTGGAGCTTTTCTCATTCAAGGATTTGAAATGTAAAACAGAATAAATATTGTTTTTGTTTTTTTCCTTTTAAATGCAGTTAGAACCAAAACACTTCCATTGAGGAACTAAAGTATCAACTCCTATCAAATAGGGTTGGGGGGAAAAATTGATTTACCTATGTATCGCACGGTTTTATTAATCAATTTTTAATGCCAGAATTGACATTTGCTTCATTTGAGTCTATGTGGAGGTAGAAGGAAGTTACCGCTTTTATTGTTGTATTCTGAGTAACGTGACGTCATATCCGTTCCGTATCCGTCAACCAAAACAAACAGCAGCGAGCCAAACCGAGGAAGCAAAAAACAGCGGAGGGTCGGCGTGGATACGACCTGCACCCTCACATGTTAAATCCAGCGTGGTAAACACTACACATCCAGTAAAGTATGGAAACACTTTGGGTTTCACACATTGACAGGAAAAGCAGAGCTAGACATCACGGCTAAAACTGCATGCTAACTCTGTCACGGACAGGAAACGTTATTGTAACGTGCAGTCGAGCCGGCCGTCAATCTCATCTCCGTGGTCAAATGGGCCGACGCTACAACTGTAGGACACCCATATACTGACATTTATGTTAAATGCATTCAAACAGCCCCGATGGAGCTGACCATGGATGTATAAAGAGAACAGAGCTGACGGGAGAGCTAGAGACGACCTTGGAGAAGTTAGCAGAAATATAAATTTTTCAAAATAAGGTGTTAACAAAGGGAACTGTATACACAAAATACATATATGGAAATAGGATTGACTGGATTATATTCACCCAAAGTATAAAATATTACATGTCTCTTATAAAAAGAAAATACCATTAATTTGTGAAGGAAATGTCTTTATTCTTTGATTTTTGGGTTGCTGGAAAAAAAATTATAAATAATGCCTGACAATAACTGATATATTTGACTTCAGGACATCTCTGACTACATACATGCTGAATATCAAACATTTTTACTGTATTAATTTAGAAATTATCCAAAGTAAAAGTCCCTAGAAGTGTATGATTCAAGTTTTTCTCATGGTCTAGTTTTAAAAAAGTTAACAAAAACCGCAATGAATCGTGATATCGAGTCGCAATACTTGTAGAATCGCCACCCAAGTATCGTAATAGTATCGAATCGGTCCATACTGTAGGTGTATCGTCCCAGCCCTGCTATCAAGTCTGAGCTGAAACAGGCTTTTAGGCCATAGCTTTTCTTACTTGGGTACGATATGCTTTGACAGTTAGGTTCAACCTCCACTTTAGTTTGAGTTAGGCAAGAAACTCTGGGCCTCCATGGTAGAGGAACAGCCTCCATCATCATATCCAAGAGTGCCATTTGTCATTAGTCAGTACACTTGAATGTCACGTAGCCAGGCTCAGAATGGGAGCTGTCATCAGAGACATTACTCAGCTGGACGCCCTCGTCCAAAACAAATGAATCAAGCACACATGGAGACGTGATGGGTGTAAACAATCACTTTAAAATAGCACCCAGCAACCCTACATTTATCTTCAGGTGAAAAGTGAAATCCATATTGATGATGGATGTAATGGCAGTGCAAAGAAAAATGAACAGAGCATGTTTACGGGGAACAGGAAATGCAACATTTTTAGTGCTCGCCAAATTCACACAGTTAGACATGCAGCCAGGTCGGCTAGGCTTGTGTCACTTTTCGACTTTTTACTTCACTACTTGACAGTTGTTGTTACTACTTATTTTTGAGATTATTATATTTTTAAAAACCTAAGAGCACATAAAATATGGTCCATTATATTTAACTTGAAGTAAAATCTTTAATGCCCCAAACCTGGGGCCCAGATTGCTGCACAGCAGGGCTGTAGGCAAAACCAGGTCCAGTCAGGTCTGAGTCAAGACCAAGTCCAAAGGCAGTCAAGACCGAGGCCAGTGCAAATCGAGTCCTGTTCAAGACCATAATAGGCAATAGTGTTTTTACAATGCTAATCCTCCGCTCTCCTGCGTAAAGGCGTGCACACAGCTTGGATAACAGCTCATTTTAGTTAATGCAGGCACAATACATACTGTAGATAACAGACTGGTTGTAACAAAGGTATATATAGCAAATGTAGTGAAGTCAAAAGTATAGTACGGGCCCATTTCTGTTACGCGTTACTACCCATCCCTGGTGTTAACCGGCCATCAAAGAGACGTGAAAGAATGAGAGTCAGTGTTGGAACTGCGTTGGAACTTGGTTCCAAGAGTTGAGGCAAAATCCAGCAACAGCAATAGGGTTGGGCGATATGTTAAAATATCCCAACTGACCAGTGTCAGCACCAACAACCGGCGATTGCCAATATATTCGAACAGGTGTGTGTGTGTGCGGACTCTGACCGGAGTAAAGTAGGACAGCCCTGCTGCACAGAGAGGAGGAAGAACAGATGGTCAGTAGGGGCCTAGCAGCTCAGTTTAGCCCTGGGTCATTGTCACCAATTTAAACTACTTTTCAGGATTCTCTCTATTTAATTAGTATTTTCACACAGCCATCTGCATTGAAAGTCCTGGTGTTGAAACAAGCACATTGGTTGATTCACTTGTTAATCAGCTCTTTTTAATAGCTGAAGTTATTTATAACGGCTGGGACACACTCAGGGAACTTCAGCAGCGCGTGGCGGCTGCGGAACTTGTTGTTTTTTATTTCGCCGTCCATGTTAGCAGCTTAGAGCAGCCGCACGGCCCGCGTGAGCAGCGCGGCTCACACAAGGCTCGGCTTCGTCTCTTCTAGAGATTCCAGGTCTCGCCTACCTTTACCACGACCGCGCGCGGTTCACAGCAACAACAGTGATCTTTTGACTGTATATTGACATCATATCAGCTACATTACTACAGTTTCAATGTCTGTATCTGTAGAATATGTCACAGACAGTGAAAAAAAGTAAAGATTTGTTTTCAAATCAACACTTCCCGCTTTCATTTCAAAATAAAAGCCCCAAGTATTTTGTCTGGGGACAGAATTCCTTCATTTGTTAACACAAGGCTTTTATTCTGAAATATGTGCTGGACAGTGTTGTAGAAAATGCAGCGACTTGCACGGCTCTGTGAATGAATAATGTACGGGGTTTTAATTGTGGATTATTACTATTATTTACAAATGAATCACACGCTTCTTAACCTTTTTCTGTCTAAAATATACATAAATGACATTTATAATGAAATGGTCATTATGAAAGACAAACTCTATGTAGGACGAAAGGGCTGGCAGCAGCAGCGCTGCAGCAGAAACGCTGCCGGTGTGGACAACCCAGGCGAGGGACACACAGCAGTTCAGCGAGGCAGTCGTCATGCACAGCTCACGCGGGCAGTCTGGCCCAAGCGTTAAGCGGATTTGCTGCTTTCCCTCAGTTTTGTATCATTTCAGACTGAATATCTTTGGATTTTGGACTGTTGTCACCTTGTGCTACCACATATATGTGTATGCATGGAGGATCATTAGTTAGGCCTATATTATGTCATCACCCTTATGTGCTTGTGGACTGCATAATCAATGTGTTGTTATTTAGCATGACACAGCTGTGACACCAGCAGGCATATAGTAAATGAGGATGTGACCCACACGGGGGGGGCATAGTAATTCCTGTGGTAAACCTTTAGGTCAGTGCTCAGTGGATCGTCTCGCTCTCCTTCCCAAACAGACTATCAAAATAAACAGTACCGGCTGATGAGGGATGGCATGTCCACTGCAAAGACAAACAAAATGAAAAACTCAATCACACGATGGGATCGGGTTTCGTACGGAGCAGCCCATAATGAGAAAAACAGGCCTGGCCGCAAAGACGCCAGTTTACCTCCAGCTTGGCAGAGATTTGACTGACAGGACATTCCTGCATTCCTTCACCTCACCACCAGCGACCCCTTCTGCACTTCCTTGCCTCCTAAACCCTCTTCTGTCCAGAAAAGAACAAAACAGAGGTGGAAAAGCAAAACTATTCTCACGTGGACCTTGCATGCGAGGCTCGTAAAGCCGGGTGTTGATATGCGACACTCCGTGCTGTTGAACATTTCACAACACCACACAGAATGCATGCACTGTTTGTGCTATAGATACAGTATGGAGCGTGGATACATTGTCATGTGTCGGTCAAGTGGGAATTTAGACCTGGCAGGTGCTAGAGGACAAGTCATGGGGGCCACCAAGACACTAGGAACCATCCTCCGGGGACCGTGACTGTCCACAGCAGTTTAATGATCCAGTAGCTGCCAAACGTTCTTGATCTGGAACAAAATGTTCGACCGACATACAGACCAAAGGAAAATGCCATCCCAACGTCCTTCTGCCAGAGGAATCAAAACAGTATTAAAGTCCCAATGAAATGGAAGTTAGAGTGTCTTTCTGTACTGTGACTATTCCCCAGTGAAATGGAATATTTGAGCGGCGTGCAGTTACAAGAGGGACTTAAATCACATTTTTCACATTTGATTGGACCACTAAAAAGGGGGCGGGATTAGAATGTGTCCTGAGAGAAAACTATTCTTCTGCACCTCATCATGGCTCTGTTTTCAGGCTTTAGCCCGTGACGGGAGACTTTGACCAATCACTTCACCATCATTTCAAAGAGAGAGCGTTCCTGTTGAGCGTTCCTATTGGCTGTGCTCTGGCTGGTGGGCGGTGTTTGGTGTTTCTCCAACAGATCTCAACATGGCTGCCGGGTCACAAACTTTCTCATTTTACAGCTAAACAGTACACTACAAGATGATTCTGAAAACATTTGAGGAGAGAAATGGGCATTACAGTAACAGAATATTGATTCATATTTGATCAGCGCTGCCTAGTTTGATCGTTGGGTCGGAGTTCGCGAGTGATTGACAGTCGGCTCATAGACAGCTGTTGGACGGCAGAATCCAGATCAGCTCTGACTGGTTGTTTTCCTCCGGTCTGTGAAATCTTGCAGATGCCGTTAGGAGCACCGGAGGACACAGAGGCACATGATTTTTTTCAGATTTGTTCCAACTTTACCCGCTGCATCTTCAAGTGCAGTCAGAATTACTCACTAAATTATATTATTTGATGGGCAGTGAGTTTTAAGTCCTATTTGTAGTATCTAGTAAATGCTGTTTCAGAGGATTTTCACCCTGCAGAGAGCAACAAGGCTAAAGCTGGATTCTGGGGAATCCCCCCCGCGCTGACTTTCCACCAGTATTCCACCAGGCTTTGTATCCAAGGATGAGGAATGTCCCGTAAAGAGGTCCCAACCTCCGTGTCCATGCTGCCAGCTACAGCCATGGCGGAGGCCTATAATGCACGGCTGCAGCTCCCGATGCTGCGTCTCTGTCTGGCACATCACTTTCAGCATGTGGGTTCAATGTAACTAAATGTTTTTATTTGATAGTAGATCGATTAAATTTCACATGTTCGATCAAATTCTTAATGACCAATTAATAGATCGACGATTAATCGTTAACATCCCTAATACAAATAGTGACTATTTTTTTAATACGAAAAAAGCCATCCTCATTTTCATTTTCTTTCTCTTCTCTCGGTCATAGGTTGGAACAAACATGGTGGAGTTTGGTTGTATGGTTAGAGTGTCATACCCCTATGTCCTTTTGCAAATATAAAATAAAATGTCTTTAGAACATTTTTAGAACTGTTTTTGTTCATTGTTGGAAGTTTTTATGATTTGCATAATCAAGTCTTAAACATATTTTGGATATACATCAACAAGTTATTTTATGTACATGTCGTTTTAAATAACATTTTTACATATTTAACTGTAAGGAAACATGAACATATCAATAACCCCAGCATTCTAGTCAATATGAGCCAATATTTGGGTTGTATGATCAACCCAAAGAACTCAACAGAGCTCACTGGACCACCTTGACCCAGAGAGATCACCACCACCGCTCTGTCTCCTCTCCTCATCCCTCTGTGTGTGACAGAGCAATCGGATCTCAATGTGGACTCTGGAGACGCATATTAATACCCAGTCTCCAGTCTCACGGCAAAGCGTGTAATAGACCCGCCTGTCCACCGGAAGAAAGCGTGTCAGTGTCACATTTACGCCTGCATGAAGGTGCAGTGTTTTGTAGTGACGGAAGTCTAACTTCAGAACTAGTTATGTAGTATGTAAAGCGAGAAAGACCACTTAAGGTGGTCGGGTGAGATGTTTTCCCTTACCCTAACTAAGTGGTTTTGTTGCCTGATCCTAAGTCAGTGGCTTTGTTGCCCCCTGCTGGTACTGCACGTTAATACAGGCGTGTAATATTCACGTCTCCGCGAGGCAAAACGTGACATTGACACACTGTCCTCTGGACAGGCAGGTCTATTGCACGCTTTGGAGGGATATCGGTTTGCAATACCAGGTGTAAATGTAATCAGGTTAAATCATATCTAGATACAATCTGGATATGAGACACATCTCAATACTAGGTGTAAAGGGGTGTTTAGGACTCATCCTCTGGGGACTATCACTGTCTCTACCTGTGACACAGAGCCACGCTGCTAGCATGGCTAAACATCTTGAGGAAACACTGACTATATACGCAAACTTTTAATGACAGCAAAAAAGGGAAAGAGTGATGGGATGACATGCAACAAAGGTTTCCAGCTGACTCCTACTGGTGATGTTCCAATTACATGATAAGCACCTCAAACCCCCTTGTTTACCAGAATGCCCCAGGTTTACTTTCTGAAAGCTCCCTTACCCTAAATATTCTTATTCAATTGTGTTTTCCTCGCAATCTCCCTTCATCTCTGACTGTTTTTCTCCGTGCAACTTGGAAGTAATTTAGGTGAAGTTGTGCCAGAAACTCCCACTCTGTTTTTCTTCCTTCGTCAGTCTCTCCTTGTCTCTTTCTACCTTTCTCTTTCTGTCACATAAACATCAGCTCTCTGTGTGTCTGTTTCCAGATGTCTTCTGCCCATCTACACACACTCACGTCTGATCTTCAAGGGATTTCCTACACATAATAAAACACACACACATATATTCACAATTGAGAAGCTGTGCACCTCTGCATGCCACCCAGGTTATAAACCTAAACTACAGAGAAAAACCAAGTTGAAGCTACAGCTCGGAATCAAGTGAATCAACGGAATACATTCACATATTTTGGCTGTTATTATCTACTACATCATCTCAAGATAAATCAAGTTTTGTGGAGTTCATATGATATTTCATTATGTTGTTATTTGAAGATACAAGATGTTTTTATACACTGTACACCTCTTTCACCCATAAGCCCCTTTAACACTGCCTGTTCAAGGCGGGATGGATGCGCAGTTTTTCCGCCTTGCAGAATTAAAGGGTAACTTCGGTATTTTTCAACATGGACCCTATCTTCTCATGTTATTGTGTCTAACTGACTAATAGGGACAACAACTTCTGGAACCGCTCCAGTATTGAGGGAGAGCGCTGTAGACGGCAGCTGCTCATCGGCTGCAATATGGTGTTATTGGGGCAAGCTCGCACCGTCATTTAGGTCCACTAAAAGTGCTTGTTTTATGCCATGACCGGCTCTGATTGTTATTATAAGTGTCTGACATTTTGGAAAGAGTCTCGCTCGGACTTGGACACTATAAGAAACAGACCAGATCAGAGCTTGTTTAGCTACTGGCGGCTGCAGCGTTCTCCCTCAATACTGGACCACTTTCAGAAATTGTTGTCCCCATTAGTCACTTAGACACATGGGAAAATAGGGTCCAGGTTGATAAAATAGCAAAGTTACCCTTTAAGACCCAGAGGTGGTCATTGGTCATGCACCTCCAGGATTTACAGACCTCAAAGCTTTCAAAACACAGACCTTAGTCCTGCCACAAAATCCAATTCAACAATCTCAAATTGCTGCAGACTCCTTGGGGGAGATGATAAAAAAATAACTCCAGGGTTTCTGGACAGACATGAGCACTGGGCCTCTGCTCAGTGCTGATTATGTTGGTTCCAGATCAACCATCTGCTATTCAATTGTTACCTGAAGAACAAAAAGTGGAGGCCACTGTTTGTCTCTGTGTCTCAGATCAGCAGAGTAGAACCTCTGAGCAAACACGCCTCTGGTCGCCCCTATGGGACCACTGACACAGCGCTGCAGGCAGGGGAGCTGTGGTGTTCATTTTGGCTCGCTGGAGCGGGACTGAGCCACTGTGGCAGGGCACTGGTTGCCTGAACCCCCCTTTAGCAGCATCAGGCCTCATAATCTGGGATATCCATGTCATCACACGTGAACGGGCACAAGAGGGTCAACCGTGACGGCAAATACTGGGGCCACCGCAAACGAGAAGCTCTCATTCACAGAACTTAAAGGTGCAGCGGAGGATAAAGGTGAGTGGTGGAGCTCTGCGTCGGCAGGGCAGCAGGTCTTCTGCTACATCACAGGGTTACTGATTTTAACTCCAATTTTATTTATTTTTTTAACATTTCAATTGCCCCAGAATAAGGCCCTTGCCCCCTATGTGTGTCCACTGAGGCAATGACAACAACAAAAGGTGCCTAAAGTATACTGTTCATCTTAAAGCAACAAGACTAAAAGCCCCCTGAACTTGCAGACCTTTTGGTCATACACAGTGGCATTTTTAGGTGGAAAAAATGATGGACAAGTGCAAAACCAGAAAAAATAAACTACAAATAATTTTACGATTTGACATAATGTGCTATTTCACATTTCCCACACAGTTTGACACAGGTGATAATCTGACATGGGCACATACCTGTTCTCTTCATTATGCTGTTTTACTGCTAAATTCCCTGTTTGTATGCACATGTTCTTGACCAGGTACCATCCCTCCAAATAACACACATAGGAAGAAAAAAAAACATCTTCTCCTACAAGCTAGCAATTAGCCATTTTTTCGCGGTTTGGTTTATAACAATATCCCGTGGCTAGTGGGCCACCGAGGTGTTTTATCTCAAGTTTTTCTACAGAAGGCAGACTTGGCAATTTGTGCTGTAGAAGATAATCCACATAATTCATTGATCTTTAAAGGAAATACTAACTTCTGCCAACTACGAGCAAATGACAACAAGGGAACTAAGCAAATAGCCCCACTTGGCATGACATTTTTGCCATCCCCTTTCATTACCAAAGGCTTTGGGCATGCATATTATTTTTTTCCCTCAGGGCCAGCCGATTAGACTGTTGTCAGGTTATTAAATAGGCATCATCAGTCACTATAAGCCCCATAGATGTGGTTCAATAGGGGCCTGCTACACCCACCAGTAGGTTGTATCATCTATTCACATGGTAGATCACCGAAAGAAGGTATAGAAGAACATGATACAGACCTCTAAACACAATGTTTTTCTCTTAACTTAACGTTTTAAAGTGGGTTTTTTTGTTTCCTAAACCTAAAGAAGTTTTAATTTTATTGCCTAAACCTAAAAAAGTTGTGGTTTTATTGCCTAAACCTAAATAAGTTGTAGTGTTATTGCAGATACCTAATTAAGTTGTAGTTGTATTGCCTAAACCTAAAGAAGTTGTGGTTTTGTTGCCTAAACCTAAATAAGTTGTAGTTTTATTGCAGATACCTAATTAAGTTGTAGTTGTATTGCCTAAACCTAAAGAAGTTGTGGTTTTATTGCCTAAACCTAAAGAAGTTGTAGTTTTATTGTCTAAACCCAAATAAGTTGTAGTTTTGTTGCCTAAACTTAAAGAAGTTGTATTTTGTTTTGCCTAAACCTAAAGAAGCCTTTTTCTTTGTGTTCAAAAGGTGACATTTAATTCAGCTGCAGGTTCAGGTCCACCCCACACCCCCATAGACGGTACCAATGATTATGTGAATATCAGTTAGGGTAAACAGATTCTAGAGGGATTTACCAGTGTTTCTCATGTGTTCCACTGTATCCCTGTGTCTACATCTCGCTCCAAAGAATGCTATTAAACACCTGTCAGCATCAAACAAATTGTACAATGTAATCCAATAAGCAACTGTGTGTCATGTCATTGCAGTCGCATTTGCATTTGCGGCAATAAACCAGCTAATATGGTATCTATCATGGTACAGGGTGTGAGTTGTTTGGTTGGCTGCCAGAACTCAGACGACCTGGGCCACATTGTCCCAAACAACGTCTCCCACCTCATATCATAACCTCAAGATATTCCACCGAGCTGCACCAGAGATAATTCCTGCCAGTGGCCATTCAACTTTTAAATTCATCCCCACTCTGTGGCAGTATGGACATCAGTGGACTGGGAGGCTGCTGAGGTCCTACTGGACTCACTAAATCTAACTTGACTCACAATTACACACCTCACCTTGACTTTTAACTTGTGTTAGTACGTGTGTTATCTATCTATCTATCTATCTATCTATCTATCTAACATCTGAGTGTGGAATGTGAGGAGAAGTTGGACTGGGAACCTGGATCATTCTCTGACTGCCCTCCTGAGCATAGAAGACAGCATCCTGGACCTTTAGCGAACGATCAACCGGGGACGCATAGAAGTCCACGTCTATGATCTCACCAGTTAACTGTTAAGGTGTGTCCTTCCGCCTAGCATTGTTTGGAATCGTTCCTCAGTGAGGAGCGTCCCCTCTGTTGTACAGGGTCGGTGATGAATCCAACTCCTGATCTGTGATCTTGGGACAGACTGAACTTGTTGGAACTGATGGATATTTGTCATCATCTGTTTAGCCAATAGAAGCAAAGCGTATGTATTGCTGTCATCATTTTCTTTCAAATGTCCGTCCATTCGTTGACCCAACTGTTTGAAAAAAGTATTTCCATACCAAGTCTGAATTTATGAGCTACGATTATGATATACACATTTATATATAGTAAATCTATTTGTGTAGAAATGTTACATGGAGCCTACTCTAAACAGAAAATTCACCTTTGATCATTCATACTGTTTAAAGTCATATATAGTGAACAGATAATTTGCCACAAAATGAGATTCATGCCCAAAAACAAACCTGCAACAATAATAATAATTAAAAAAAACTGCTGTAGTTCAGTAAAAACAACAACAATTTATGGGATATACAAGCATGTCTGACAGTTTTGATAATTGAATGGATCATTTTGCATGTGACGTCTCAAACGATGAAGGAATGTTTAGAAGTTGTGAAGAGGATGACAGTTTCACTGAGAATCAGCTCATCAGTTTTGATCAGCGAGATGCGCAAGTGGTTATTGTGCAAATTGTAGATAATTGTACTGACACTGAATGAAACATACTGTCAGTTTAACCCCCCCAACCCGTCAGCCTGTAGGCAAACCCTGGGAGACGGAGCATCAGTAGAGTTCTCGCGCTCGACCTCTCTGGATTAGTCTCAGTCATCACCTCCCTGCTGAGCTGATGTTGACACAGGCTAAACAATAAGAACAACACTCTCACTGAAACACACTCGCCTCCATGGCCTCTCTCTCTCTCTCTCTCTCTCTCTCTCTCACACACACACACACACACACGCACACGCACACGCACACACACGCACACGCAGAGTCATACACTCAACACTGGGAGGTACACACTCAGTGATAATGATATCAGGTTTTGGTGGCTGTGATGAGAGGCCTCGGATGCCAGATTTGTTCTTCCTGCCCAGCCTTTACATATGAGCATGGGAGCCCCATGTCCAGACACATATCATACTGCCTGACACATTGGTGTCATGCACACAGTCTGTTTTGTTTTCATGTTAAATGGGAGTCGGAGTTTGCTGTCATTTTCAATGCTATACCAGAAAGTGTCCTCCTACTTCTACGAACCCCATTTGTTTTGAAATCCTATATGCTAAGTATTGGTTGTACCAAAAAAAGTGCCAGGTACTTCACAACTTTTGCTAATGGACAAACAAAAAAGATTGGTTCCAAGTGAGTCCAGTTGAGCCGTGACACACCATGTGGCGGTGGAAATGCACCCTCAGCTGCTAAAGGCGTTGTGGTTGTACTGCGTGAATGTGAAGCGCACTGCTGCTAGAAAACAGCATGATGCGCCGTCAACTTTCCCCAAGTAAACAACTAAAGCACACATTTGCCTGATGATTCACTTGGGGGGGAGGGGGTGTTTGAGTTAAGTGTCTGTCCCCTCCACGTCCTCTCTACCTCCTTCTGCACTGTGAATAACCCTGTTTGTATGCGTAACATCAAACGGCTGGTAAACAGCTAGATGAGCAAACCAACTGTCCACCCGCCCTCCTCCCCCCTTTTCACTCCTTCCCTTCCACCTCTCCCCCCCATACCACCACACAGCCAGCACTCTCTTATTAACAGCTGGAGAACTCATCACACACAGACGCACGGTGTCATCATCTGCCTTCACACACAAACACGCACATGCAGCATGCCCGGGGGGGTGAGCCAGCAACAGGTTTGACCTCTGACCTGTAGATGAGAGGCCTGTTAACTACACATCCCCGTAGATAAGATCACTTCACCTCCAATTAGCAGCAGAAAATGCCATTCTGTGTGCTCTGCCAAATAAAACTAATCGTTTTTTCTGAAGCAGCTACTCCATTTCCCACAAAGCAATGCATTGTGGGACTATAGTGTCCGTCAACAGCACTGACAAAAACAAGAATTTTTAGTATGTACATGGACTATAGTATAGAGTATAATTTTGTGATTTTAAGTAATGTCACTGTTAAAATGTGGACACATTACAATATCAAAACAGAAACCTATTTTACAGAAAATAAATGAATCATTCTTGAACTCAAATAAAAACATAAAGCTTTGACACAACATTTAGACCATTAATATAATTTACAGAAATATAATGAGTACAAAAAATATCACTTTCAAACATTTAGATACCTTCTTTTTAGTGTCAGGTTAAACTTTTCTGAGGGATTGAGTGTGCATGGCACTGTTTATGCTTATTAATGAAATATATGAGTGAATCTTTAATGTGAGGATTGTGGTAATTTCATATTATAGTAGGTATAATGACTTTTCTTTTTTTTATATTAGGGAATTAATTATTATTTTCTATTTTAATTGTATTTTTAAATGTATTTTATTCACTCTTCACTAGTTGTGAATTGTCATTTATCAAAGTTAAACCACAAACTTGCACAAGTGGAAACATTTAATCACCAAAATACACAAATGCATCAACTATGAATGCTTTTTTCTGGGTAACTCTTTCACTGACATGGAGCCCACTATGAGTGAATAATCATTGTTATGATAAATACAATATCCAACTGGAAATCCATTGTGCTAATAAGGTTATAAACTGTTTAAGCCACGTTCTGGCTGTATGTGTTGATCATATGTATGAAAAGCAGCAAGCACAGTTTGACATATACATGTTTTATGCCTGGGTGCAAGCTATTTTTATTGAAACTGCTGAGTTATTATTAATATCAGCATGTCACAGATAGGTTTACATGGCTTCCCCTCCGTGGTCCTCTTTAAAAGTTGACCCCCAGTCTGGCAGGCATTTTGTTCGTCTTTTTGAAGTGGCTTTGATGGAAGGACTCTGGGAAAGGCCTCAGTCAGTTGACAGCTCCATAGTCCGACTGACACGCTGCCCGAGCAAACAGTGAGGCTA
This sequence comes from Sebastes umbrosus, assembly GCF_015220745.1. Taxonomy (NCBI): domain Eukaryota; kingdom Metazoa; phylum Chordata; class Actinopteri; order Perciformes; family Sebastidae; genus Sebastes; species Sebastes umbrosus. The sequence continues at coordinate 29,457,277 of NC_051278.1, read as the reverse complement.
TTCTTAGATGGGGGGAGCTTTTATGGCAACTGCAATTGATAAGTGTGTGTTGAAGTTTGGGAGAGGTTAGTGTCAGTTCTGGAGAAAAGCTTAACCTGACTGTAGCCCCCCAGTCTCCAGTGATATGTGTTCCCAGACCTCGGCGGTAGGAGAACCAACTTTTTCAGCTTTTCAGATGGGCTGCTTTAGTGTTTGAGACCAGGAAAAGAAGAGAGAGGTAGATGGATGAACTGATGTGTGGAGGACCACACCAAGAGGTGGCTTTTCCAAGGCCTTCGAATGATGGATTGACAAAAACTGTTCGCTGTTTAAGAGCCCGGTTGAACTTTCCGTCTGGATCAAATCTCTGCATTTACTGTGAGTGTCACATGAGTGTTTCGATAGAGTCTCTTTCACTTCTCACTTCTTCGCAACACAATGATCCAGTCGTCCTCTGCTCCGCTGCTCCGGGTTTTTAGCTTTTCACCGACTAGTGCAAGACTTAGTGTCTCTGGTAAACCCATAGAGCTCCTGTTACATTCTTCAACTCACCTCAGAGACCTGACGCGCTAACGTCTTTACAAGACAACAAGAAGCTCCTAGACGTGGGAGCACGGCACATTCTTGGGCTACTGAGAGGAATCTTACGCACTTTGGGTCCACGTCCAAATTCACACAACAACAAAGATTCCTTTGAAAAGAGAGCGTTATATTGTCTTTGGAGTGGACGGGAAGAAGAACAGACCAAGAGAGAAGCACCGATGAGCGTTTCTTTTCGTAGTTGTATTTGTGTAATTAATCATTATAAAATGAAGCCATGTATCCTAAAAAACAGCAGTGAACCTTCAGGAGGAAGAGCACTCTTGATCGTCACTGTTTGTTTTATTGGTATCATAAAGTCACAGTGTGAGAGACGTCCAAGTGCTTTTCCTTCCTCTCTCTCATCCAAGAGAAACCTCCAACTTAAGCAGCGGAGATAAGGGTGATTAAGAAAAATATCTCGAAGAAATATGACAGCACAATGTCCAAAGAAAACTCAATACAAATAATGTTTTCATTTCTGCAGAACTAATTCCTATTTATTTCATCAGTCCAACAACAACTGTTCTCACTCACTAATTATTTTAAATTGATCCAACTTGTAAAAAACATCTGCACAGGAAGTGTTGAGTTTCCTTAAAGTTACTGTGAGGAACTTTTAACTGGTTATGAAACAGTCTCAGTTTACTACCGATGCCTCTATACGAGTAAACGACACCATCAGCGAACAGATTGGCTATTTCTATATAGTTATTCTTATTGCTTGTCGTCAGCTCGGCCGGGTAGGTTTCCCCCGCAAAAAAAGTAGATGGAGGCCCAGGCGAGGGAGGCACGGAGAGAACCAGAACCAGGACTGCACCGGGCAGACTGTCAGACCCCGATGCAGTAAAATAGGAGGTTTTCTAAAGGGAATCTGGTGCTCAGAAACACTACATCTTTTGTCCACAGGGACCGCCAAAATGAACACAAAATGAAAGTCTTTAATAGTAGCTTAACCCTGAATTTATATTATATACTAAATTTGTATTTATCAAGAATTAAAACATGAGCAGATCAGAAAACAGGGAGACCTCTTACTTAAATATGAACACATTAGAATTAAAGGCTTGTCTCTAATATAAGCCTGTTTCAAAATAAAAGCCTGGTTCTCTGTGCTTTCGGGGTATATTTACAGTAATTCTGGGACCTCACTAAAACTCAACCATGTCAAATTACAGCAGCAGGCACTTTGACTTCCTACTTAAAGACGGACAGGGACAGAGGCAGTGCATGTCCATCATCGTGTCTCAGGTATAGTTATTTATATTGTTCCAAGATTATCACGTGCAATTTTAGGGCCAGAGTGGGTGGTTGAGGGTCAGAGGTCAAAATGACCCCTTGCAGAGTCTCTGGAGCTTGTAATGGATCCCTCTTCCTAACCAAGGGGACTTCTGATGTAACACCCACCTTTCATTCTCACCTCCCACTCTGCACAACCCCTCCCACACTGCTCCATCAATAGCCAATGCATCCTGGTGTCCTCAGAGAGGCCTATAAAAGACATGGGCCTATTCTTGTTATAGACCAGCGGTGAGGCGATGGAGGGCCGATGGGGGGTAGGGGTCAGGGTGGTGAGAGAGAGGGGGGCTTATAGATCCAACGTTCTGTCAAACCGTCACACTTGAAACGTAATGGCGGGTTTTCTCTGTGTGAAATGGGTTTGAGATGTCTGGCTTCAGGACACACTTTATTTTGTTTTCTGGGATTTTCAAGCTACTTTGTTCACTATTTAAAAGAGATCAAGTTACATATCATGACTACTTGTAATAAACATATCTTATCTCACTCTTCAGCTCTTGCTAAGCAAGTCTACCATAGTTATTATGTTCATTTCATTTTGAAAGGCAGTTCTGTGCTATGAAATACAACGTATTTGCTGTTAACTTCGTCTGATATTTTGAATTGTCAGAAAACACAAAATAACAAGTCTTAATGTCAAGCAGATGGAGCCTGCCTCTCAAGGACCCTAAAGTTGGATCTGGATGGCATAAAAAGTCTGCATTTCTGCCAGTCAATCTGAGAGCAAAGCTCTGTGTAAAGTGGCCCCACAAGCCCTGTGGCTTATGGCTTCATATGAAAAGTCCATTGAGCATGAGGGGAAATGGAATAAGCTCAGCCTCAAGGCTGATCGGACAAATCAGAGCCGCATGTCTGACACAAAAGGTAAACCATCCATGGGTGAAGCCTCTCATACTGTGCGCATCTGGAAAAGTCTTTGTTAGTATTAAAGGCAGCATAAAAGGCAGAGGTTTTATTCACAATGACTGATCTGTGCATCGATTTAGCCTTTGAAATATTAGACACAGGAATTCTCTATGATGTCCAAACAGCATTACCAGTGGACAACCTCCAGTTCTGAGAAGTGAAGCCAGTGCGGAAGTGCCTTAAACTTGCATTCTTTCTAATAGCCAGCAGGGGGCGACTCCTCTGGTCTGATTGTGTAGAAGTCTATGAGAGCATGAGCCTACTTCTCACTTGATTTATTACCTCAGTAAACATTGTAAACATGAGTTTATGGTCTCAATCGCTTCTTTCAAGTCTTCTTCAATAAAGCATGATGTTCATTTAGTAAATTATGGTCCCATTTAGAGTCAAATAGACCATAAAGCAGGGAATGCTTTAGGGCGGGGCTACTTTGAGATTGACAGGTCGGTACCAGTGTTGTCCGGTCTTGGGAGTTTTTTTTACCTAAAAAATGTCTTTCAGTGTTCTTTTGTACTTAGCTCCACCCTCTTGTGTCACTTCTGGTTGCAAAAAGCCAAGAGGGCGACGGCCAAAATGTCGAACTCGAGGCTACAAAACCGCAGTCCACAAACCAGCGGGTGACATCACGGTGACTATGTCAATTTCTTATATACAGTCTATGAGCATGACCTAAACCTCTTGGCACTCTTTGTTAAAGCTGTGCCTCTGGTACTTTATACTCAACCACTTTTTATTCTTGATGTTGGGGTCATGTGACAAAAAAATAAAAAAATTGGAGCTTTCAACTGCATCTCAGGTCTTTATCAGCGTATGGAACTGGCTCAGGTGTCATGACGTGACTTAAGTGTGGAATGTCAGGCCCAGTGTCCCTATCAATTACGTTCATATTGGACAATTCCACACCTGACGATTTACGTCCAGTGTCAACATTCAGTGCCAATGCAGGAAGTAGTGTGTGCTCTATATAGCGAGGTGGAAAGTAAGGTAAAGGTGTGAAGGTCCCATTGGGGGAAGGTCCTTGTAGTGTGTTTGACTGGCATGCAGAGTTTGCGTTCTGTCACACACCTGCAATTGACATTTGCCTTTTTATCAACCATAACCACACTCTTTCTCTAACCATGACCAAGACTTAAAGTTGCCTAACCCTGAACCTACATCAACCTTAACCATACTGGAGTTGCTACACACAGATATTATAAAATGTGAGATACCATCATGTTAGGGTTGGGACCATCTGGTAGGGAGATTGTGACCTGTCTCAGATGACCATGAGCAGTGTTTTCAATTTAGCCTAAGTCAGTTCCATTCCCTTATGAAGACAGTTAAATACAGTTGAAAGCTCTAGAAATTGGAGCTTAAAGTTAAATGTTCCAAAAAGGCTAGCACGTGGACCTTGACCTTAAAATTAGAAGTAACAATTGACAGGGAAGTTTTACTGAGTTTTTTTTTTTTACGTAACCTATTCTTGGCATTGCTTTAAATGCCTTTGACATTTGCATTCAAGGACACAATGGAAGGGCACTATAAATGCCTTATGTAAAAAAGGAAACTCCATAGTCCTGAACTGCTTAACTCATTCAGAGTGTAAGGTGGAGCAGGTGCTGTTTAGTTCAGATAGAAAGGAGGAGAGTCCATGGAAACCAAAACACTATCACCTGTCTAAAGCTCCATTCAGAAGGATACAGCTCTTTAGAAGCTGAACATTCGAGCCATGTTTGGCACGGCTCCTTTTCCTGTAGTCCAGGTTGTAGGTTTCAGCTTTCCACATTCCTCAACTCTTTTTCAAAGCCAAATATGTGGACTGGTTCTTCAGCAAAGCAACTTTTAAATGCAGAAAGGAGTAGCATCTCAGCAGAAATCACAAAACTGAGAGAAATCAGTCACACACAAACCTTAGCCCAATAAACTACCAATAATCAAACCACAGGAACAAAGTCAGCTTTTCATTCAATACGCAAGCCTCGGGTTAGATTCATGCCATTAGCTGACAAGATGTGTCAGGAGCAGAAACACCGTGTGAAGAAACTATCCTGCTGTCCAACATAGAAAGGAAACATCCGTCAACGTCACCACGGCACATAAACTTTTTCCTCCTAAACTGACCATTGATGTTCCAGCTGGACACAGAGAGGAAAACAATCCATTCCTGGACCACTGTTCGTAGAGAGGAAGACAGGCGAACATAATATTATTCAAGGTTTCAGTCCTTTTGGTTAATGAGATGGTGATCGATGGTCTGTATTTTATTAACCTTCACTATTTAGGTGACACTGTGACATACAGTACAGTACAGTTTTGCAGGCCACCTGGCAGATTAAAAGATTTTTCGTTATAATAAAAAAAAACATTAGTCCGTCTGACTTAACTTTTGACATTATCAATCTATAACTTCGTTCTAAAAAAACAAGGCAAAAGTGAGCATGGCTCACATACCCCCGCACACTGCTTGACCTCTGCTAAAGTAGGGCCAAAGGTTTTGCCCTTTTGGAACTAATGGAATTAGTCTATTGAGCACAATCTAGCTTGTATTATCAAAAATGTTGGGCACCCTGGACTTCTAACCCCCAAAAGGCACAACTAGACCACAATGTCAACCATCATACCAAATTTGAAGTTCCTAAGTGAAATAGTTTCCGAGTTCTACTCCAGAAACAAAAGTGTGACATGCGAACTGACGGATGAACGGGCGGACGGATGGACGGAAGGACGGGCAGAGGGAAGGACGGACACGCGGAGCGCTATATACTGTACCCCCGACTATGTATATAATAAACAGATTTGTGAAAGCATTATATTATCTATTTCAGTCCTGGACCACAAACTGCGTTTTTGTACTGCTTCCATTTATCTGGCTCTCAAAGTCTCTTCTTAGCTTTAAGTAAAGACGTTTCACAAATTTGATATGAATAGTTGCTGAGATGGTGGAACCATCAAAAGTTTGCCATTTTTGATGCCAAACGCCAAAAACAACTAATGCAAGTTAATATAAGTTCACGCCAGAGGGGATAATTATTCAGTTTTCTCTTCTGAGAATTAAAAGTACAATTATAAGTAGGCCTATTTAACAAAAAAGTATGCAGTGTAATTATTATGGTGTAATTTTATTTTTTTTAAAGTCACCAGAATGCAGGAAAAAAAAAGTCTCTGAAGCTCAAATTTTTCTGGGGGAGGACACCCAGACCCCCCCTGCTTTGGTTTTGAAATTCAATTTCTTAGGTCTCCATGTTGGCAAGTATGGGTTAGGTTTAGGAAAAGGTTGTGGTTTGTGTTACATTATGTTTGTTACATATAAGTAGGCTTTGTTATGTACATGACGTTATGTAACGTAACCTACGTAGTTAATAGGCTGCATTACATGAGTGACGTGGTAATGTTACGAAACTTAAAATAAGTCAACTTTGACATTTGGTTTCCCACGGGACACAACTAGCAGTCTCCTGGGTCCTGTGTTTGTTTGACCCATCCATCCACCTCAACCTCTGTCCCACACAAACTTTATCGCTCTTCACACTACGTCACCTGTCTTCCTCCTTTACTCCCGCCAAAACTACGTCCACGTAAAGCGTCACATATCATAGTTCTTACATGGATGGAGGGGGGGAGCTACTTGGATTTAAGTACTTGAGATGTTTTGTGATATTTTTGGACATTCTGTCTGACATTTTAAGGATTGCCTACAGTTGTTGATTCCCTCTATGTGTGTGTGTGTGTGTGTGTGTGTGTGTGTGTGTGTGTGTGTGTGTGTGTGTGTGTGTGTGTGTGTGCGTGCGTGTGTGTGTGTGTGTGTGTGTGTGTGTCTGCGCGCTCCCTTTGGCCCAGTCTTTCAAGTGCCCCTAATTACAACTGAACTTTGAAGGTGATACATGACCTTTTGCAAATGAGCTACTGCAATTTTAACTACCATTCCCTCTGCCCTCCTGCAGCCAGCTGAAGAAAAAAAAAAAAAAAAGTGATTCTCAACTCCGTTCCTAAAAATGCCTCTGCAACGTGCTGTTGTTGGCAGGCAGCCCAGGTCAGTTAACATAAGAGCATGCTCCCTGTGGGTTTGCTAAATCACTCCGATACCCACAGGATGTCTGGAGCAAAGCAACACAGGCCTCACAGACTGTATGCCAGACTGGGAGAGAGTGTGTGTGTGTGTGTGTGTGTGTGTGTGTGTGTGTGTGTGTGTGTGTGTGTCAGGGAGCTGTGGATAACTCACTCTCTTGACAACTTACAGTATATCAATGTTGGCTCAGAGTTTCCTGTAAACAGCTATCATTGAATAAATGTATCTTCTGTACGGTGGGCATACGCCAAAGAAAGAAATATGTTGGTCACCAAACACTGTGTTAAGCAAATTTGTAACGTCACACAAAACGAGACAGTAATTGTGTGTTTTCGTCAGCTCTTTTTTAAAGCAATAAATCAGCCTTTCAACTATCTGAAAACAAACGGAGGGAACTTTAGAGACTGACTATTAACATTGGTCGTTCAGAGTGGACCGAATTAATTAAATTCTCTATCACAGTATATGCAATTTCATATTGCAATATAACTGCTATGCAGTACATTTTTCAGAAAAATCAGTTGGGTTTATTACCTCCGCCAAGACCGAAGGCCTAGGAAGGAGGTTATGTTTTCACGTTGGTTTGTTGGTTTGTTTGTTTGTCTGTTAGCAGGATTACTCCAAAAGTCCGTGATGGATTTGAATGACATTTTTTGAAGGCGTGGGGTGTGGCACAATGAACAATCCATTAGATTTGGTGGACATCCGGATCATGATCCGGATTCAGGAATTTTTTTAAGGATTCCGGTCAGCCAGAACTTTAAGATTTCTGGGTATAACACATGTACAGTGTAACTGATGACACATTGATGACGCATCAATGTGTCATCAGTTACACCTCTTTCCTTCTTTCATTCATCTTTTTAAATTCCATACATCATATTCAAAAACGTGCTATTATCAAAATACAGCCCTAAATCCAACCAACAGAAGTTCCAGAATCTCATTGTCTCTCGAATAAAGCATTTTCATCAGCGTCTTTGTGTAAAAATGAACCTTGCTCTTCATCCTCGGATGTTTGTTTTCCTCCGGTTTTGTTCCAGCCGCATGATAGAAATGTCATCAACGCGTCCACTCGCTCGCTGTGAATTCTCCGGACAATGAGCGTCTCTTATTGACACATGGGCTCAATGGGACATTATGCAGACTTAACATAGAGCTCCTCCAGGTAATGTCTGCATAAGTTCAGGGTTGCAGTGCATGTGTGAAAAGGGGCTTAAGTAGCTTCAAGGGCTTGTGTTGCTACAGTCGTGATAATGTGAAATTGTAAGTGTGATATTCGCATGGGAACTAATTAACACCGTAAAAAGCCTGAAATGTGTGAACATGAGCGATGTGTCAGTGACGTGTGAATTCAACAAACACATTTTGTTTGGAGTGGGTCGACTTGTCCAACAAAGCTGTTAACTTTCTACTCTCGGGTTGCAGATTTGTGGTAATAGCCAGTAAAAAATCCACTTGCACTAAAACCATCATGTGAACAATCATACTGGCTGAACATGAGATCAACCAGCAGTGGTGTTGGTAGGTAGTGAAACCTGTGAGCTGTTTTGTTGGAAATTGCTTGACCATCTGGAAAACAACTCAGCTGAGAATAACATTTGCCTTTGAAAATGAAGTGGAGGTGCGTGTGTGTGTTTGGGGGTCTTCATCCAATGCAAACAAACATGGTTTTGCATTCACATACTTCATTTTTTTTACTCTCAGTCACTTGCCTGCATATTTATGAGGAAGCTTCCAGCCAAATCTGCACCCGTGCACCAACAAACAAGTGTTTGCTGACACTAGAAAAGGTTTGACTGGTCCACATATTGGAATTAATCACATATGGACATAAGGCTCACGACAAATGTAGATACAACTCATCCTTTTAAATATTCTTCTTCTTAAATGATAATTCCAATGTATTGCTTCTTTTGTAGTTTTGGCCATCATTCCTCTCTGTAATAGCATTGTATGCACCAACTTAATAGTTGTGGACTGAGAAATCTGACAGGTCAAGAAACATGAGCAGTCATACAATCAAAAGTGTAAGTTTTAAGTTATTAGGCAAAGTGTCTGTTGTAAGCATCTGTCACAGTTTACTGACCCACTTCCTGCTTCAACTATAACCTACTGTGCTTACTGGAGTAGAGTTGTTCTATTGAATCAGGGACTATTACTGACATTCTGGATTTGGTTTTACCTTCAAATATATTGCTTTAGATAATCTGACTCTTGTCGGAGTTCATTGTAGCAATGTTACCATATTCTCAGATCTCAGAAAATACTTGTCAGATTGTGTCCAGACCTCTTAACCGCCACCCACTTCTCAGATTTGATCATCAGAGATTAAATATGTCTGGCCTTGTGCTCATTGAAAAACAACCGAGCTTTATAATCGCAAGCATATGATTGGGGGGCGTTATCTTCTTGTGCCGGGGTAGCAGTAATAAGCCTGGATTAGATTACGATCAAATCGATGCAGCAGAACCAGAGACACTATCTGTTTTATCTATTTTCACACATTCTTCAAATGCTGTTACCTACATTACTCACGATGTTACTAGACTGATGAGTTCGGTCAGAGTATCAGGTGTGTTATTCTAGCAGCGGCTAATGCCTCTAGCCTGCAGCAGAGATGAGCAGCGGGCTAAAGAGGTCTGGTAAACTCACTTCTCTCTAGGGCTGGGTATCGATACTAGATACCTTTAAGGTATTGACCGAAATAACCCAGTACCAAGTAGTATTTAAACTTCAAACAATACCTGCAATCGATCCTTTTAGTGGCCAGATCTCGAAAAAAATAAATTAATTTACAACAGACGTGTAAAATTGGGGTTCTCCTTTTAGGTAAGTGCTTCTGGTAAACTATAACAGCTTCTGTGTCACCTGAAAATGAAGTTGATGGGATGATTACTCCAGTCACTACTGTAATAAGTGGTGTACCAATCCAACAGGGTGTATCTGCCAATACAGTACAGTACTGATCCAATACCAGTGCTACTGATACCAGATCTCCCTTTTCCCCCACATTTAGACTCTGTATACCAGAATACATGGAACTCATTGGAATTATTTTTACGTAAGGTAACATGAGGCCAGGTATTGCTACATGTATGGCTCTACAAATTGAGTTGGCGGTAGCCAACAAAGAAACCTATATAATGTGGATTGGACACCCCATGGCCCGTACTCAGTCCTCTTAATAAGGCCAGCATTAGCGCTGATACCAATCCAGTGGATCAGATCAGTGCATCCTAATTTCTGATTAATGATTAGGAGAAAATTTCTCAAAAAGAAAATGGGAACATGGTGTCAGATGAAGGAATGGAGTAACAAAAATGCAGTTTAGTCCTATTATCTGCAACCTATCATAATTGATAGAACCAGAACAAAATAAATTTGTATAGTTGCAATTACTCAACCTGAACTTTTTTATTATCCAATGCATTACTGATCTGCTGCAGTCCATGTATTAAAACACAACAAACACAGAAAAGTCAGTAACATTTAAACCCCTGCGGGGCTGCAGCACTGTGCCAATACAGCCGGACTCCATTTGGAACCCCTGTTTTCCATAAGAGGGAGTTGGAGAGTATAATTGTACTTTGGAGATTGGGGTGCACTAGGGAAAGGTCAGATTCAGTTACATCTAATTTCACCTTACTGTATTCACCACCATGCTTTTATTTAGCAGAAATGGGTGCTTGTTTGCGGTCAGCTCTTGCTGAATGACTGCGCATTTCCCATTCACACAAACATGCACCGAACGGGCCAGCACGAAACCAGATACAGTGGAGCCTTTGGACAGATCTCTCATTCTCAAGTGTCTTTGGTGCTGAGGATCTTCGGAGGGAAAAGTTCACTTTTGGGGTGCATCATGCAAAAAGACAAAGAAATGATTTCATTTCAAAGGGGTATTTTTTGCCCCTTTGATTTGAAATTAAAGATTTGTTTTAAATTCTCCTCATGTTCACAGAGGTTCACAAATAGATCTCCAAATCTGAACGCGCTTAATAAACGCTGTCCACACACGAGCACACACTCCATCCCCAATTTGCATTTCTAAAATTCCATCCTGACAAGATGCAGGAGGCCAAACGGTCCATAAAGTAATTTCTCTCTGAGTTGGCTGTGAACACTTTCCAAACAAGATGCTAACAAGTTTAGGACGTGAGTGGTATGCCGGGGGTGTGTGTGTGTGTTGTGTTCAAACTGTGAACAGTGGAAGAGAGAGGAGATCAGGTGGCTGAAAGCTCACTACAATATTTATTACGAGGAAACCAGATGGTGTTTTCCTCACTCACCTACTGTACTGCAATCACCTCCTCAGACTTACTTTCTCCTTACTGCACGCATGATTGAGACAAGAAATATCATGTATTCAAAAGGGCAAACTGCACCATCGCTAGGGGAGGATATCATCAGGCTACCAATGCAAAACAGGTGTGACTATTTTCAGGGTGAAAATAATATAATAATAGTCTACGTTAGCATTTCCAGGTTGTTTTTGTAGAGACCTCGGCCCACAGTGAAACACCTGAACAACATGAAAACGACTATATTTCTTCTTCGTCGCCCTCTTTTCGTTTGGAAAACAGCAAAACTGCATCACATCTGGCGAGCAGTGTGGCAGATAGCGGCAGCTGACCAAATCATTGTCTAACAAGATCAACATAAATGATAATGACAGCAGATGATCGGCTATACTGACATTTAAAATGAGGGATGACAGAAACATTTAGAGGACAAGTTGCCGTCTTTACTATCCCAACTGTGACTATAGGCTACACACGCACCTGGTTAGGAGGAGGTGTGGGGAAAAAAATCAATTCACCTATGTATCGCGATTCTTTTTTTTTTTTTTACAATTTTGAAATTTATTTTTTTATTGCCAGACTTGATATATTTGCTTCATTGGAGTCTATGCAGAGGTAGAAGGAAGTTACCGCTTTTATTGTTGTAGTCTGAGTAACGTGACGTCATATCCGTTCCGTGTCCATCAACCTAAACCAACAGCTTGGCCTTCTGTTCTCAGCACAGACAAAGTGGTATTACTAACACTTGACTGGTATTATAACAGCATAATGACATACGGACAAAAATTCTACAACTGGATACTCCCGGAGTCGTATATAAGCCAGAAGTTTGTTATGAAACGTTTCAGTTTGACTCAATCTGCATGATCAATTTAAGTTGGGAATGTTCTATATTTTACAGAATGCCTAAAATACAGAGTGACAGCCTTTTTTGCAGTCACAGCCTAACACCTCTTCCTAACTGGATGCAAAACGAGTAAACGAGCAAACTTCAGATCGTTTCAGTTTTTCCCAATGAAGATGTCCATAACCTGCTCCATGCAATAGCGATCAGGCAAAGCGACATGTCACTTGTTTGAAAAAACACTCACCCTGGCTCTATTTAAGCAAAGTTTTGCGCACCGCTAATCTATTTTCATTGATAAAAAAATCAAAGCTGAGAAAAACTGACAGCTGATCAATATCACTTTCTCTATGTATTATAGAGCGGAAATGCTCGTAGTATATCCGGACACTTTTTCGCATTCCGTTCGTCAGAGTTTGCTCGGTCGCTTTATGTTAGGAAAAGGTGTTATATATATATATATATTTAAATGAAATTTGCACTACTGCTAAGTTCATTTCATACAAAATCATTACTAAATGGCAAAATATCAGCTTTGGGTTGCTGAAATTTTTTTTATAAATAATTCATGACAATGACTGACATATATTTGACTTCACGACATCTCTGACTGCATACATGCTGAAGATCAAACATTTTTACTATATTAAATTAGATATTTTTCAAAATAAAAGTCTGTAAAAGTGTATGATTCAACTTTTTCCCATGGTCTAGTGTTGAAAAGCTAACAAAAATCGCAATAAATTGTAATATCGGATCACAATACTTGCAGAATTGCAATACTTAAAAATCGCAATACATATTGAATCTGCACCAAAGTATCGTGATAGTATCGAATCGGGAGATAGGTGAATCATCCCAGCTTGTTATCAGATAACTGAACGAGTATGAAAAAGTGGCCCATAAACACTACATGTTAACCAGCAGTTATTACAAACCTGCGTTGATTTATTTCATTGTATTGTTAATCTGTTTCTGTTCCATAAAATCTATTAACTGCAACATTGTTTGACAAAATTAACATAAATCCAAGAGCTCTGCTGTGCTATCAGCTATATTGGATTTTAAAATGAACGATCAAGGAGAAGATTAGAGGTGACTAGAGGTTGTCTGAACTTAACTGCCACTCTGGCACACAGCCCCCGACACCTCACTGAGCTTTTCCAAAACAATGACATAAGCATCCCCTTATGTCATTGTTTTGGAAAAGCTCAGTTAACCCCGTATACACCGGAACACCACGCTGGCATTTACATTTTCCGACTCTGGAGGCCATTTTGGAAAAGCTGTCAAAGCATCAATGTTGCACTTCATTGTTTAAAGCCTGAAAACAGAGCCATGAGGAGGCGCAGAAGTCTAGTTTTCTCTCAGAACACTTGAATTACAATATGCTGAAAGGTTATTATGGAATTTTTGCACAATGATGCCAAAAACATTCTGCCTACTGAAGGTTTAATATTGTGTATTCGCAGACATTTTAGGTGCTTTCAGTAGTAGTAGTATTGTGTTTACTTTGCTTGCTTCATTTCAGTGCCTGACTGTCAGGGCATGAAAGCTTTAGTGGAAACTCTCCTGGCTGGTGATTCCAATATCACATCTTTGTATCCAGGTCAGAAGTCAAAACAAATAGCCTCAATCGTTAGACTGTTGCTTGGTTCCTGTTATAAAGCATCCTCATGATGGGCTGTGAAGACAATAGCTGACCGGTTACACAGAAATATCATTTTATGAGTTAAATAGTAGGTACACCTGTACAAGTTAATACAATCCAAAACAGTATCAACTCTGCATTTTTGAAGATTGTTAAGTTTTTGGTGACATTATTGTGTTCCTTTAACGGTGGATGAAGCAAAAACTGAATGTTGTCCCCTTGACAAAGACAGTATTACTTGCAGGGTTGTTGTATTGGATTGCATTAGATTAGCACTGGTTTGTTGAGACATAGCCCTATGCTAGCATAAAATGATCATAAAATAATTATTCTATTCATAATGTGATTGTTCACCAAAACATCCTTTTGTAGACGTTTTTGCTTTTATTCGATAGCGGTAGTATTAATAAATACAGTAAACTAGAATGCTAGAAACACAATTTTGCAAATCCTACAAATCACAAAGGGCTAATATAAGTTACGGTACTCTTTAATGCCTCTTTATCTTTCCTGCCTCTCTCTTCTTTTTACTCATTCCACTTCCTCCTTGTTTGTCCGTATAACTGTCAGTATCCTGTCTTTTCCCTCTTCCCTGCCTCTGGCTGCCACATTCCTCCAAGTATGGCCACACACTGGCAGCTGCAATGTGAACTTATCACGAACGAAGAAAGGGGATCTGCCGTGCTCTCTTCCTGTCAGCACAGATGTCAAGGTGAACTTGGGGGACTCCTTAAATAACCAGCTTTGCAACCACCCTCCCACCCCCCAAACCCAAACCCACCCACCACCACCGTGTGAGCTGCCCAGATTATAGGAAGCCTCTTGTTTACAAGGACATCGTGGGGCTTTTCTTTTTTTTTGCTGCACCTGTAGCTTCATCAAAGAGAATATTTTTACAGGATTTTACAAAGCAAGGCATCTGGATTACCTGTGTGGATCATATTTGACAAGTTTGATTTAAGCATGCAAAGTAAAAGAGATGTGAAATGTATCTAACCCTCTCCACGGCCCATGATGTGATTCAACAATGAGGACAGTGAGATGTGGTAAAAACTACCACAAAAAGCAGAATACTTTTGTCAAACTATGACTCACAATGTCAAGAATGGACTTTCAGGCATCACGATATAGACACGGTTTTCACAATACGTTACACCAGTGTAATTCAATCACGATTTGAAATGATTCATGGCACATTTGGTCAATAAAATCATTAGACATTCATGATGCTAGACAGCGAAGCTTTTGAGCTTTCATGGAACGGCTCAATAGCGCCCCCTTGCAACATTTCAACGAAGCGGCCCTTGTGGGATGTTTCACCTAGATGTACGAAATGTAGTAGATGTAGATGTAACAGTGTAGTATGTACATATGAAGGGCTTGGAGTATTTCCAGCTCAGTCTCCAAGGAGGAGGGATTTTCACTAAAATGCTGCTGAGTATGTCAATTTACAAGAAAAAAAACAAAACAACTAGAAATAGGAACCACATAACTTCTCTTCGCAAAGTTGGATCAACCTCATCACACCACAGATGCCACCGTTAAACACTGCGGTAACGTGAGCCGCAGAGTGCAAAATATATTCGTTATTTTTGCATTTTTTTAAGTTCATAAAAGAACACAGGAAGTACATGAAAGAAATATGTAAAGTATGTATCTTTCAGGGCCTTTGCCTCACTCAGTGGTCATCCTTACCATAATCAACTTACTTTAAGTACAAATAAATTCAGATGGCGGCTGGCGGTACCATGGTTTGGCACAATTTCTGAGTTTTTTCTTCCAAATTTATGACTTTATAATCTCAGAGAATATTCTTTTCTTTCCTCATAAATCTGTGAGTTTTTTTCTCCGAATAGTACCCCTCTCTGTGATTGTATATATACTTTTTTTTACCTATGGCCCTAATACGCCGTCATATGTATTGACTTCAACTTGGGGAAAGTTGTGGCAAAGTTCCTGCCGCTACCTTTCAGTCAGTACACACTTTATAACCTTTATAAATTACTAGAGAAGTTTGCGGTGCCACTGGGATATTTTATGTGCATTTTTTAAGATTATAAATGCAACGTAAGATTTCAGGCAGTGTCTGACATTTCTTTAAATGCAGTAATCTAATGCCCTACTCTTACTGCCTGGAGATCCAGTTGCCCTCTACATGCACCCCCGTCCTAGCAGCCAGGGTTTGTACTTGGGGCAATAAAAAAGTCACATTGTTCCTGCATAGCGCTGTCTACACGTTGTCCTCCTGTCCTAACCAGTGTGCTATATTTACATCTCACAGATACAAGCACAGCTAAGCTCCTCTGGTATTATCATGAGATGGCTGAGAGTATAGAGCCAGTTCTGCTGGTGAGAAGATTCTGGTTTTTGAATTGTTTCGATGAAGCTTGTGGGGAAAAAAATATTATGGATCAGCTTCAATCTGTTGGTCTGTCTGTTCCTCCATCCGTCCATGTGTCACAAGCAATGTTTGGGACACCATCTGATCAGATTTTGATGTAACTTTTGTTCAGTTCTGTTTGATGTTTCGACCGGAAATATGATTTATATGAAGTTTGAATTGTTGATGTCTTCTTGGGGACAACAAACTTACTGTTGACTCATATTCCAGGTACTATCAAAGTAAATAAATCAAATATGGGGGCTTATGGGGCCCTGCTACAGCTGCCCAATTTGCCTGGTTGGTAATCCAGTTAAGATTCTGACGGGTTTCAAACTGAGGAATCAGAATGAATCAGTGGTATTTTACTTGGTGGGAAAGTGTCACTTTTCCCTGCAGCAGCTCTAGCGTCTTACATAGCATCAACAAACATCGACCTGAATGTCAGTAACCTGAAACTGAAACCACAATAACAATTGTGGATCTTTTGTGAATGTGTTTGGTGGATGAGTAACCGGTCTGAATGGGGTGAGGGCTGAGTTATGCCAACAATGCCAGGCTGCCAGGCTGCCAAGCTGTGCGGCTGGCAGGGCGAAGGTTGAGGGGATTTGGGGGGTCAGGGTAGAGGGGTCAGACTCTGTTCTGTGCTGGCTTCCCCTGGGATCCCAGCCAGGTAAACTTCCAGGTCCACTTCCTTCCTAAGAGGTGGCAGGCTTTTAAGGGCCTTAAACCCACCCGCCAGCCCTCCCATCTCTTTCCTACTGAACCCCACCCCCGCCCCTGTCTTCACCCAGCACTAATCCACCCTCACAGCCCTGCCATGTTCCATCCAACCCCGTGTGGGTGGGAGGGTTGATGTTATTGGCCAGTCCTCTGTAGAGGTGGGCCGACAATGGCAATGACAAGCTCGCCCCAAGATAGAAGTGTGGTCATAGTCATAAAAATAGAAAAAACAATCATAGAACTGATTTTCATTAGTGTGGGTTTGAATGAAAACTATTAGAATCACGTGGAGGTCTTGTAGAAACATTTTGACACTTCTTATTTTGATAGTTTTTCGGCAGGAAACAAACACAGGCAGTAAAATGATCAGATATGCCAATAGTTACCGCAGCCAGATTGTCTGAACCACTTCATTCGGAGGTCGTTGGAGTGTACCCAAAATGTCAGTAATGATGAGTGATGATTGCAGAAAACTGTGTGCTCACACAACTACACTACGTACCAGCCCAGTATCCTGAAGAATTACATTATTGTTATATTATATGTTAAAGGGAATATTTGTAACTTTCAGAAATGCTTGTTAACAGCGACACCTGTGGCCGTTAAGTCAATGAAAGTCAGCGTCGAGCTTGCGCTTGCGCTTGCTCGCTCTAAATATACATGAACGAGCATCGCTCAAAACAGTGAGGCGACACACGTCAGCTAAAACCACAATATCACTCTATATTTCAGCTGCTTGGCAGTAATGTTAGCTGACCAGACGAAGGTCTCTCCATGAATCACTGCTGATCCTAGTGTTGGCTTTTCCTGCCTCAGCGCAGGCTGAGGCAGCGGGGCTCCACAGCGATTAACTTGTCGTCTCCACCCGCAGCCGGAGAGGGCTCTGACCGGGTGCCGAAGGAAGACACCGGCACCCGGTCGGTAACGAGTCGACACCGTTTCTTTCTGCTGAGCCCCGTCACTTCACAAGACACAGGAAACCTCTGTTGGTCTGGAGGACATTTATTTCTGCACAAACGTCCACTGTACATTCACTAGATATTCTCAGAGCTAAACTAACTCTTCTGCAGTGTGGAGTGACTCTTTCTGAGTGAAGGCAAGCAGGCAGCGGAGGAGAGACAGCGGCCCCACGCGAACGCGCATATGCGAGCGCGCATGTGTCCCGACCCGGTACATTTATACGCTTAAAAAGTTACAAACAGTCCCTTTAATATATATTTATGGAATAACGTATATAATTGAATAAAACCGTGAATGCTTGCACAAAATCAATCATTAATCCCAAACTGTGATCATCAGCTCTTGAATCTATCTTCAAAACCCCACATATTTCCAGACTCAAGCATGACTCCTCATTGATCAATACACAGAACACCCCCCCGCCCACCAATAGCTTGAAGTCCTCCTTCGGCATTGTGACGATGTGGCACAAAGCAACTAAATCCTCTGAGTCAGGGCTTCTTTGCTGAGGCGGAAATGCGATTGACAGGAGAGGGAGGAGGGGTACTGGTGTTTCACAATCCTTTCTCTCTCTCTCTCTCTTCTCTTTCGTCTTGTCCAAGAAGAGGTGCCACTCAGCCTCTCCATGACAACAATGTGGGGAATCAAGTCACTTCTCAGACTTTTGGGCCTGAATTCAAGACTATACTATGACATCCCTGCCATGTTCCTCTGCTCTTTACTTTGACCTGATGCACCACATGTACTACAGCGTTCTAAATAAAAATGCAAACATTGTTTATGACGGGACGAGATCCATGTACATTCACGCTCATAAATCACTGTATAATATATACACACTGTATCCTTTGTCCTGGAACACAACAATGGCCTGATCTCATTGCAGAACATGAAAACACAGACAATCCAAAAGATCTGTTTATGTGACGACGAGGTACGCTTCCTCTGATAGTTACTAGAATAGATTTTACGATTATTTAAAGCTGCAAAATATATATTTACTGTCCTGTAGCACAACATGATTTTAACCTCTTTTACCCCGACGGTCCCGGTGTTAAAACACTGCCTTTAAAAACTTCATAAAAGGTCCTTAACGCTACTAAAACAACTCTCCAAGTGTATTTTGTCCAAATAATGTTTGTTTGGCAATGATTTCAATATTTTAGTTTCAAAATCAACGCACGAGAAATTGTATTTTTACTTTGTTTTTAACCGTTTTTTATATTGAATGTGCATACTGGACTTTCGATTATTTTTTGTTATCTTATTTACATTGTTATTGATCTTATTTTATTATTATCTAAGTTTTACTTGATCATATTTCATTATTATAACAAAACGACTCCATTTGGAGTCAGAATTATACAATTTAGTTGTTTTTATTGATTTTATACTGAGCACAATGGTAGAATGTGATGATGCACAGGGTAAATGTCATGGCCAAAGGCTCCATTGTGTGCACATAGCCTCCTGTAGTGGATATCAGTAGTATTTTAGAGCCAGATTCCCTTTCAAGAAGTAGAAAACCCATTTGGCACACTTTGGGTATCCAAGTGGCCAAATGGAGAGTCCGCCTGGTCCTATCCTCACTAAAACCTTTGTAGAATCTATGTGCTTTGTGTTATTTATATCTGCTTTGGCACAGTTGTAGTCAAGGAGTTGCTGAATGAATTTATTGGCATCTCTGTGCATGGCATCATCGGTCTATTGTGGGTCTTCAGAGGGCTAACATTGCTTTTACAGTTTCTTCAAAAACCGTAGTTGCGTACACAACTTCAACAAAGCCATTATGTGTCAGCGAGTATAAGCACTCTAAGGGAAGAGCAGCAGTGATGACTGCTTGCAGTGAGCAACAGCAGTAAGAGTAAGCTGAGCACTGACAAAGAGTGTGATGTACATAGTGGAATATGTTACATGTGAGTGTCAGATCACTCCAGTTGTCTGCCTGAGTCAGCTCACAGGCTTTGCTCTATTATCACTGTCCCTCATACCCCATCCTGGTCCAACCCTAATAGGGCCATACCCAACATACCCAGACTGTTGATATGAGGCCCACTCAGCCATAAGCAATGTGTCATCTCCATCCACTTAAAGCAGCGCACATGTTACACATATTTTTAGGCCTATTGCTCTGTTTCATGGTTATGATAAACATTTGAAAGACAACAGACTCTGTGGCACCTTTGAGGCCTGAAGTGTCTCAAATTCTGCAGCTCTACTTTTAGCAAGTTAATTTTTCACAAGCTGCTCAGAAATAATACTCAGTGGCTTTCAAATGAAACACCACGACCCCCAAAGTTACAACTATAGCTATGTCTGAGAACTACACAGAAATTATACATTCATCTTAACTTTTGGTACAACAGAAACCTTTATGATATAGATTGGTGGTAAAAAAATGTGATTGGGTCATTCTTATAGGTAGCATAAACATGCTCAATATACACATATGCAAGAAACTGCATGTTTTTCGCCCCCAAACTGCATTTGATTATCATAAAGTGGGCATGTCTGTAAAGGGGAGACTCGTGGGTACCCACAGAACCCATTTTCAATCACATATCTTGAGGTCAGAGGTCAAGGGGACCCCTTTGAAAATCGCCATGCCAGTTTTTCCTCACCAAAATTTAGCGTAAATTTGTATCGTTATTTAACGATCTTCCCGACAAGCTAGCACGACATGGTTGGTAACGGTGGATTCCTTAGGTTTACTAGTTTCACGTAATATCAGTTAATTCCCAATACCTTGAAAACTGATATATAATACAGTGGATCTGTGGACCTCTGTGTCTTTTTTTTGTCCCCCATCACTTACATTGAAATTGCAGTGAGATGTGATATCTTAAGGGCCGGTGTGAACATGATGAATGATTACAGCAAGCAAAACCTGTTTCAAAGTCCATATGAGCACCTGACTATTGTTTTAAGACTGACGTGAAAAATTGCAAATCTATCCTTTAACACACATGTGATTTCCTACAAAAACATCCACCTCAGAGAAATATTAGACAATAGTGCTTTTAGGTGGTTGATACGTTTTTTTTTAAGTAACTTCCAACACAAAAACCTGAAAACATCTCTCAGCCGACCATTACAGTCATCAGTGGACAAGTCACATGAAGCTGTAAAAGTGCCAAACCATCTGGCAGCTCTGAGTTGAAAGACTTCCACACCTGCAGCGACTGGAGGATCTCCTCTGAAGCTGCAAGCAAACCGCCACCTTAACAGGCATTCACGAGCCATCTCACAGACACTTACCGCCATGTTAAAACACTAACAGACCAATTAGCACTAATGTGTGGTGGCTGGCTCCTCCCCCTGTTCTCACAGGGCTGTGTCACACACACACACACACACACACACGCACACACACACAGTAGAAAATCCTGGAGTTGTCTGTCCATATTCGAAGCTAAACAACATTTCTATTCTAAGTTTTCAATAACTACAGCTCCAATCGAATGCAGAAATCACCACTGGCATGTCTGAATATTGAATATCCAGTGTAACAGCAGCTCTGTAGTGACCACCTTTAGGAATGTATGAAGCTACACTTGCAGACTTGCGTTGAGTGGTGATGACCTTGTATTTGACTAATAGTTTGAATAGCCAAATGCAGCTTCTCATCCGTGTTCGGTGTCAGTCAGGGAGAGAAGTCGAGAAAACGTGGAGGGGTGGATGAGTGGATGGGTGGATGGGGGGAGGGTTGAGGAACTTACCTGGTGGACACAGGCAGTTGTGGGGAGCCTCTCTCGCCTCCCGTGTTTTCGGTAGTCGCGCTGCAAGCTTCTGCACGAAAGGGAACAGAAGAAGAAGAATGTTAGAGCCCACTAACATTTTAACATTTTGTTTATGGAGCCCTTAAAGCTTCAGTAGGCAACAAGTTTTTGGGCATCACTGGGCAAAAATTCCATAATAACCTTTCAGCATATTGGAATTCAAGTGTTCTGAGAGAAAACTAGACTTCTGCACCTCCTCATGGCTCTTTTTTCAGGCTTTAGAAAATCTTCTAGCCCGTGACGGGAGACTTTGACCAATCACAGGTCATTTCAGAGAGCGTTCCTATTGGCTGTGCTCCGGCTGGTGGGCGGTGCTTGGTATTTCCTCAACTGTTCTCAACATGACTGCCGGGTCACAAACTTTCTCATTTTACAGCTAAACAGTACACTACAAGATATTTCTGAAACCATTTGAGGAGAGAAATAGGCATTAACGTAACATAATATTGATTCATATTTGATCAATTTTTAAATCATATCTGCTCCATTTCTACCCACCGCTGCTTTAATACTCAATCCATCAAAAAACAACCTAACTAACTAACAAATAATCTCAACTCAAGGTCCACTTATTTGTTATTTCGAGACTTTTTGACTGTATTACATTGAATATGTTTACATGCACACTCATATTCCACTATTATTTTGAATATGACAATATTCTCAAATTTTATACAGATCACGTTAACAGCAAATTCCGTTTGGATATTCTGGATAAGGCCTTATTCTGAATGGAGCATTTTCAGATTAAGAAGTGTGATATGCTGATATTATTTAGGAGCATTCTTTGGACATACGTATATAGCACGTTCAGAATATGCATCTCAATTTGTGTTTTTACAGTTTGCAACACACGGCCTGTTGCGTGTTTACAGAACGCAAACCAACCAGCCGACAGTTTGCAGAGATGCATGTCCAAAAGAAAAGAAGGAGAAACACACCAACTCTGAACATTATGAAAGACTTGAATGTCAACAGGTTTTTGGATATGTGCAAAAATCGCAACACCAACATTTTCATGAAGGTGGTTGAAGGAATGAAAGAGGGAGGCTGTGTTCGCACGGTCCAACAAATCTGCCATTCAGATAACATGTTGGCTGTAGTAGTCTGAATCCTGGAAAGTCCATATAAGACTATGGTTACATTGTTTCATTCTCAAGGTTTTGGTTTTACTTTAAAACCATCACCAGGAGCATGCAGAGGTATCATTATTAAAAACTACATACAAACTCAAATTGGAACTACAAATATTGTCTATTATTCTTTCAATGTTTAGCACAAGGCCCGCCAACACCCTTTGGTCTTTCTCCAGATACCAAAGTGTGACAGTTGACCTCATTAGAGAAACAAAAGCCTGCATGTGATTTGACCCTGAACAGAATAGAAAACCATCCGTGTACATTCTCCGCAGTATAGCGGTCAGTCCCACTGGTGCTGGGTACTAGCAGAGCAATGCCAGTGCGGGCTGTTTAGAGGCCTGCAACAGGTGCTGAAGGGGATGTTATGAAGGCCCTGTCATTCTGAGCACTGCTGCAGTATTCTGGGTACAGCCTGTTACCTCCGTGTGACTGTTATCCCCCGTTTGTGGGAGGACGGTGCACCTGCTGCCACACGGACGATTTAAATGTTGGTAGCCCTCCTGCAAGTTTTGTGATTTGTTTGTTGGTGCATTTGTTTTGGTTCATTTCTGACATATCCATACTGTTTTTTTGTTTGTATTATTTAAAAAAAAAGTCTGGTCAGCCATTATATATGTTCCCCCAGTTTGTTAGGTCAGATTAGTCTTTTCGGGTCTATTCAGTTTATGTTGAGTTAGCACAGTTATGTTTAGTTGACCTCTTTTATGGGCCCTAGAACTTTGTTACTAATCACCTGTGACTCCTCATGCCTGCCAGCTTAGTCCCTCATAATGGCCATGGGTCCAACCAGGGATCATTAAAGTGTAGCGCTTTCTGCACCTTTTTATAAAGGTAGCGCCCTGTGTTCGTAAAACTTAATTCCCAGGTTGGCTTTAGTTAAACCCTTATTCCTGTTGTTGCTTTATTTTAATAACCCATAATTATTTCCTCCCTATTTTTTATATGTGACTGCACTGTGGTTATGTTTATACCTAATAAAAACCACATAACAAATATGTCCCCAACAATTTACTCAATTTATTAACTAAAAGGGAATGATATCAAAAATATGTAAAATAAAAAAGGTTCACAATACTCTCAATAATAGTATACCAGGAAAATAGTACTTTGACCTTTCACAGAGATAAACAAGTCAGTATTAACCCAAGTCAATCTTATATGTTCCTTTAACCTTCTGGGGTCACTAGCATATATGTCACCCTTTAATGTACTTGGTCTAGCCCAAAATAACATAAAGCAGTACCAAAGGATATGCAATGAACTCTTATGATTTATTTTACTTTCACCAAAAATAACCTGGTGGGCCCACACACACTCTCACACACACACACACACACACATGCCGGCAAACAGAAAAGGACCATTAATGAAAACAACCCCGTTGCAGGCCTGGTCGATGCTTGGGAACCTGGTGGCCAAAAACAGTCGAGACCGTTTCGCTCTAACAGCCAAATAAAAGCCGAGTACTCACGTTAGCTAGCAGAGCTTGTATCACAGAGTCCTAATGTTGCACCTCCAAGAGTAGTGCAAAAAGCTAGAACGGCTGATAGCTGACCATGGCAGTCCGATGGGTGGAGGCTTTATCCAGGTCACCTGGAGGCTATCTGGGCAGTCCTCAATGTCCTTCGGCGGTAGTTAGCTTGGCTAGTTAGCTGGAAAGGCTAACGGCGCAATATCAGCTACTGCGTTGATAGCTACTTAACTACTCTCAACGTATACATTCGGCGTTTCACTGGCTTGCAGTCCTAGGCTCTATAGCACTGTAACTTACAAACACACTTTAAACCATAAATCTCGAATAACTACATCTCTTTTCGTTCCACTTGCGCCGCTCCCTCACTTCTCTCGCTCGAGCACCCGCTCCTCACGAGACCCGCCCTACAGCCAATCACAACTAGGTAAAGTGACATGACACATAAACAACCAATTACATGTAATAAAATTAAACAACGTAGGTTTTTACTCAAAGTAAACCACATGCTCACCAAGTACACTGCAACCAACCTATTTAAAGTGACACAACATACTGTATGTGTATATTGAACTGAACATGTAAATATTAACCAAAACATATTTATTCTGAGCAGAACCACCAGGAAACTGGTAGTAGACCAGGAAACCAGCCACAGTGGCACTCAGGGGCAGCACAAATTGCCCTGGGGTTACAAAAGCTTCAGTAGGTAGGAAAAAAAACTAGACTTCTGCTCCTCCTCATGGCTCTGCTTTAAGGCTTTAAAAAATCTGGCCCGTGACGGGAGACTTTGACCAATCACAGGTCATTTCAGAGAGAGAGTTCCTATTGAGCGTTCCTATTGGCTGTGCTCCGGCTGGTGGGCTGTGCTTGTTATTTCCTCAGCAGATCTCAACGTGGCGGCCGGGTCACACATTTTCTCATTTTACAGCTAAGCTTTAGAAAATCTAGCCCGTGATGGGAGACTTTGACCAATCACAGGTCATTTCAGAGAGAGAGCGTTCCTATTGGCGACTGGAACTTTTCAAGATTTCCTGGAGATTTCACAATGGCTGCCGTGTCACAAACTTTCTCATTTTACAGCTAAACAGCACACTACAAGATGTTTCTGAAACCATTTGAGGAGAGAAATAGGCATTACAGTAACAGAATGTGGATTCATATTTGATCAGCGCTGCCTAGTTTGACCGCTTGGTTGGAATTTGCGAGTGATCGACAGCCGGCTCTCATGGACGGCAGCTGGACAGCAGACTCCAGATCAGCTCTTACTGCTTGTTTTCCTCTGGTCTGTTAAATCTTGCAGATGCCGTTAGGAGCACCGGAGGACACAGAGGAACATGATTTTTTTTCTTCAGATTACCTGTCTCATGCACTACTGTCAGGATATAGTGTCCGTTTCATAAAAATGCCTTCTTTATTTAATCATATTTGCTCCATTTGTACCCACTGCAGCTTCAAGGCGAAATGCGTAACATTTGCTTGTCCGTTTTTCGTGTTAATGGACGAATGTGTACAGTGTCATCTGAACATGTCTAAAGCCTATCGTTGTAGAGTGGAGTAAAAAATATCGTCTTTGAAAGCATTCTCGGTGTCGCATGATAAGCCAAGTTCAAAGGGTTTAAGACGCTGTATCCAACAAGCATTTAGTTTGAAGCTTATTAAGGCCTTAATAAGCATAAAGGCAGAAGAGAAACCAGATAAAACAACTCAAAAATAAATATATGTCCCACATGCCTTACATGAGTATTTCATCCCTTAAATAAGAGGTTGGCTATGAAACACCCTCTTAAAAAGCTATGACTGCCTCAAAATAACCCGGGGTTCCAAAGTTAAGTTCTCTCGTCATTCAGAAGTCTCATGCAGAATCAATTGCAGCAACTGCACTCTGCAGGCACACATTTCCCCTTAACCCGCTTCGTATTATTCATGAATACTTCCAGGAATTCATTTGGTTGCTACTGGCAGACCCCACAACTCACAACTGGAGAAGTCTTTAGTGAGCCTAATCCCGAGAGCCAGAGCTCTCTGTGGTCCAACCTGAAGCAACACAACTGAAAGACACATTCTCCAAACTAGATAATGGAGGTAATGCAGAGTGGAGATTCAGCTCAATTGTAACAAAAAGAGCTGCATCCATAACCACATCAACGCTCACAACAGAAGCAGAGTCTGCCAGAGGGAGAGTAATGTAATGTCATTAGCCTTTAACTCGTGTTGTCATTTATACATTCTCCTACAGTCTAATGACTGTGTGATACATAAATTATACACTGTTTTGCTCTGTATGAAACATTAATCTCATAAACTGAGGTAAACTTCAACGAGTAGAGCCAAAGAGCCAGTATTTAACGTAAAGGTTAACTAGCAGGAATCTGTGACTGGCAGAGAAGGAACTCTAGATCTTACTCTGAGTCTTAATCCTGACCTTTTGAGACAAATAACATAATTACCTCTGCCAAGGAGGTTTTCAGCTCAGTGTGTCTGGTTGTCTGTCTGTCAACAGGATTACGGAAAAGCTACTGGTCCGATTTACATGGCGCTTGGTGGACAGGTGTAGCCTGGGCCAAGGAAATATATCAGGACAGAAGATTTTGGTCATATTGCCCAGCCCTAGTGGATACACACATTATTGTTCATTTGCTATAAGACATTCAGAGTCTGGGTCGGGACTGCCCGCACAAACAAACATGGAGGTGGCAGAGGACATCAGAGATAGCACTATTACTGGAAGTAGTGAGTGTGACTTCTCTGTGGAGTGATTCATCTGAGAAGAAGGATTGCTTCTTTGGCTCCACCCACTGAGCCTTAACTCAACCAATGAAATTACTTCAGCGGGAACTAATGCAGCATCCTAATAGAGATGTTCTCTGTGTGTGTGTGTGTGTGTGTGTGTGTGGTAACCCGATGCCAGAGTTTTTTAATGTGGTTTTAACAATTCTATTTTAAAAGGGTGACAAACTACTATCCTGTAGTACTGTAAGACCTGACACTGCTGCTACAGACACTTCCTGTTATGGTGTTCTCAGTCCTGACCTTCACTTCACTTCATTTCTTAGCTTCATAGAAAGCTGAAGTGGAACCAGAAATTCCTGGTTCTGTTTCAGAAGTAAAAAAAAAACAAAAAAACAATTCAAAATCACACTGTGTAATAATGCAAATTATTATTAAATTAAACTATGCTCCAAACAATGTAATTTCATTATGTATAACATTAAAGGATGTGAACATGTTCTAGTAGAAACCCAAAGTACAGGTATGAACCTGGAAATGAGCATGATATGTCCATTTTAATATATGTTGCTGTCATTGTTTGTTATTATTATTTATTACGCGGGTTTGTTGAATACTCAATTCTGATTGGTCAATCACGGCCTTCTACGGTCTGTTATTTCTTTATAGCAGACCGTTGCTATGTATAACAGACCGTTGCTATGGGCGCAGTTCTGATGTCGGAATTCTGGAGGAACATTATCGATTTCTTAAGTAAGTAGCCGTGTAATAAGCAGGTTAATGTACAGATAGCGGGTCATTGTTGTGAAAGAATCCCCTTCAGGGCGATGAGAGTCGGGGTGCAGCATCGCCCTGTCCAGGTTTCTCTCACAACAAAGACCGGCTCGCTGTGCATTATCCTTTACATGTAAACAAGTACTCCCTGGAAACACTACTGATATTGAGTGGATTATCCTGGCAAAATAAAGACATACTCTGCACCACGTTTTCTTGGGAGTTTAAGTGTTTTGAATGCTAACAAGTTACATTTTATTAAACTCACAAAGTGTTTGAATTCATTATTATTATTGAATTATGGATCATAAACTCCCAAAAGACCAATGAAAGAAACCCTCAATGAGAGATTGTAATGAGTTTAAGAAGCAGCTAGCATAGATGTGATGTCAGGTCTTAAGCTCTCTATACATTTTACCCAATAGAGATGCTACCGTGGGGCTTTAGTGTGAATTCTGTATCCCTTTTAGACTGCACTTGATTTATCTAACAGGTACACTATTAGCACACGGGTATCATCAATCACGCTGACCTAAAGCATTTAATACTGTGTCATGAAATGTCTTGTCGAATCTTTCCTTCTGGACAGTGATGTGATTTTTTTCCATGAAGAAAACAAACACTACATCGCTCGCTGTAAATCCTTACTGTGCTGTAGATCTTTAGAATATCTATAACTGTCAGCGTGCCTGTTTAGTCTCAAGCTCAACTGTAATGTGTCATTCAGGAAGGCAAAAGAAGTGACTGTCAGAGTGTTTGTGTGTGTGTGTGCGCATGTGTGTGTGCGTGTGTGTGTGTGTGTGTGTGTGTGTGTGTGTGCAGCCAGCCATCACTACCTGTGCTCTGACAAAGTGCAGAGGTGGCTCAGGCACTTCTACTTGAGTGTGCTGTTTGCATTAGGCTGTCTGATTAGCACACGGGTCATTTATTTATATATTTATACACACACACACACACACACACACACACACACACACACATCATAGAGGAAGTACATGTATGTGCATGTATTTGTGTTGTATGCATGTATGCACAGAGCAGTGATTTGGCTGGCAGGTCTGTGGGGAGCAGAGTGAGGAAACCGGGGCAGGGGGAGACTATATTTTTCACGTTTCTACACCTCACACCGTGACCTCCAGCTCCCATCATGCCTCTGCACTCACTATGCGCGCCAGGCTTCTCTACCAGGTCTGCAGAGAGCACTTTGTGGTTAATTGTAAATGTTAAAGGGGGCCACGTTTGGGGGGCAAGATAACGACAGAGGGAGGTGGGGAGGTCGAGGCTATTGTCAGGGGTGTTGTTAATATTATGGCAGTTGTTTTTCGGGGAGGTACAACTGAATTCAAGGACCTCACAAAGCTTATTCTTAACTAGGACACCTGTTGAGAATTTGCAGTTACAAGGGGGCTGTGAACCTTCATAAATGCTATTTAGTTTATTTCATTTTCAAAATCTATGTTTTGCTCACACAGAGAAATTATTTTTTACCGTGTGATGAACGAGAGAATATTATTTTGTAAAAACCTGCAGTGACACCTGTCTCCTTCTGCTTTAAAGCTGCTAATCATTCCACCATCAAATGTTATGTAACATACAACAGATCAATACTAATCTCCATTAAATACAGAGCCAGAAGCAGGACATGGTTTGCCTATAGCGTAACATTAGCACATGAATGGAAGCAGGCGGAAACGGCGTGCCTGGTCCTGTCCAATGTGCAATACAAAAATAGATATTTATTGCCAGATATGGTTGGTGAGTACAGATTTCGGTTTGATCTTGTTGGTACCAAACCTCACTGTGACGACAAGACTCCTGGAAGCTGTGCGACCGCTGCACGGACTGTTGTTCAAGAAATAGTTCCAAAATGTACATCCCCCTAAAATCACAAACTACTATTACATTTATAGTTACATTTCTGTTTAGGTATGCACCGATACTGGATCGGATATCGGGCCGATACTGACTCAGATAGCTGGATCGGATATCGGTGAAAATGGGGCCGATCTATTAAATTTATTCTATATTCATATACTATCTATATGATATGATGGAATTTTAATTCCTGTTTATGCCAATTTGTTGGTGTAAAATCCACTGAATTTATATCTATATATTTATTTGTTACATTTTGTTTTACAAAGTTAAGAAAGTGAAACCAATCACTTCTACACAGTGAGGCATGCAGCTTATTAATTAAAAACTGCTATCAGATCGGTACCCGGTATAGGCCAATGCCCAAAGCCCAGGTATCGCTATTGGGACTGGAAAAGTTGGATCGGTGCATCCCTATTTCTGTTTTCATTAAGCAAGATATAATGTGCACCAAGTCAGGCTAGCTGTGTCCCCCCTGCTTCCAGTCTTTATGCTAAGCTAGGCTAACCACGTCCTGACTCCAGCTCCAGAGACACGAGATTGATATCCATCCCCTCAATGTTGGACTATTCTTTCAAATGTTTGAAATTTAAAATCGATCCACACTTGATGTTCACTGTAATGGGTTTTACAATTTAAAACGTAATTATTCCATTATTCAGTGTCTTTCTTATTGTCTCCAATAATGTGTTTGTCCATCTCTAAATACTTTCTGACCTCTCTCTGATTTCTGTGGCTCTCAGCTCCAAGCGTATTGGTTCCTACTGAAGATATACATCTTTGAAAACACCTCACAAATGTACATTTTTTTCGTTTTCTTTTTTAAAGAGGCTAAATTATTTCCTAAAACAGCTGTTCAGTTTAGCTTTTAACAAACATTACTCAAACAGGAGGAAATAGTTTATTTGTTTGGGACTATTTTCAGCCGCAGATTAATCCACATTTGGTGCTCCAGTGAGTATAAGTGGCATGTGGCACTGATAAACTATGATAGACAAAATAAACTGTGTTCATGGGAATGAAGCAACGGTGTTGCTCATTGATGTGTTTTTAATAGTTTGCTTTGAAATGAGTTATTTATTCGTAATGTACACAGCCTCATACCCAGGCACGATAACTGCAAAACGAAATTGACTACAAACATTACTCAATAAAGCTAATGGATTCTGCTGTGATCCAAATTTGAGTGAACTAATAAGGAGCAACTCTGTGCTGCTGGAACGGGGCACATTTTCCATAACAGAGGAAGCTGGTCATCATTGAAGGAGACAGGAAGGTGGATTCTGGATAGTGTTGGGTGAAAGTACCACAGGCGTCTCTCTCTCTCAGCAAAAGGACACATCTGTGCTTGTGTCCATTAATAATGACTATTTATACACTCAGAGCTAAACAAAGAGGCGGGCTGCATCGCCCCAGGCCCCCGTCTGACGGAGAGATCCTCCTCACTGGGCCCCACGGAGGAGCTCCAGAGCCAGGACTGTGTCACAAGCACCTTTGATTGTCCTTTACTACATCAACCCCACTATAGGGGTGTAAGAAAATATCCCAAAAATCGAATATCGCGATTTTATGTTTTGTGATACTGTATTGATTCTCAAAAACCCTGAATTGATTTTTAATTAATAGTTTACATGCAAAGATTAACTCAGTCAAAACTTTACTTCATTTGCAAAGAGATGCGCCCTCCCAGTGTATATGCCCTCTAAAAGTAGTGCTATGTTTTAACAGGGACTTTGATGAATGCAAATGCAGATCCCACTGCTCTGATTGCATAAAACTTTTTCTTTTTACTCAGATTTTATGCATATGGTGGCGTGTTCTTTATGCTATGACGGTTTTCCTAAAATTAGATTTAAAAAATCTCAATATATCGCAATATATTGAATCGTAACCCCTGTATCGTGATACGTATCGTATCGCCGGATTCTTGCCAATACACAGCCCTACACCACTATGTTGTATTTGTGAACACATAGTTTAACCCTCCTGTTGTCTTCGGGTCAATTTGACCCGAAGACAACAGGAGGGATAAATCCACAGAAATTCAACATTAGGTCATGAATAATTAACAAAAGTATGCTCATATTATTAATAATAGCCAGACAAGAAAACATTATTGTCAAATAATAACCTTGTTCATTATCATCAGTTGGCCTGTTTAACCCTCCTGTTGTCTTCGGGTCAATTTGACCCGAAGACAACAGGAGGGATATGAAGCAGTACAACTGTATTGCTTTTCAATGATGAGTGCTGGCTTCTCATTGATGGTTATTCTGAATATATATATACAGTATAATCCTATCTGTCCCCTCAGAGCTGAAATAGCCAGAGGGCTGTGTGTCACAAAAAAGGTGTTAAGGAACAGTTGAGTGAGACATGATGATTGGTAATGATCTCATGACTGTGTGTTAAGAACCGAGCTGGAGTTAGGATGAGGTCAGACAATTCTTACTCCAACTCGTCACGTACCGGTCACTCGCCCTACGCTTCAAACTATGACACTCTAGGCACCCCTCTAGCGTCAGTTTTGGACGTGTCAGGGACGGCGTGTCAGTTTCTGCTCATTACACCCATAGTGTCATTAAAAAAATTAACTTATGTGTTGACAGGAAACATATGGTTTCTGCTTGTTACGTGCATAATGTGTCTTTTCAAAAATAAATTTACAAAGTAGGTAAACTTAGTTTTTAGGTTTACTTGGTTAGGCTTACGAAAAGATTGTGGTTTGGGGTTCAAATAAGGATGCTTGTTACGTAACTTACGTACAGGGCAGTAAGGTTAAGTTACGTAACAAAACTATGGTAACTATGGTTTCACACAGGACATGAACAGCGGTCTCCTGGGTGAAAGTCTCTGTTTGTTTAACCCGTCTATCCACCCCGACCTCCTCCCTACGTGGACTTTCTTGATCTTGATACTACGTCAGTTGCTCCGAGCGTCTAATAATGACCCAGATGGGTTCGCATTGGAGTTGGTTGAAAGCCTGGCGTGTCTCATACTGGCGCTAAAAGGGTGCATCGGCGCGTCAGTATCAGACGCTGAGGGGCCACTGTCCAAGCAACGTATTTCAAGAGTTGGGTCAGCTTAACTTAGCATTAGAGACCAGAAGCAGGAGGAAACAGCTATAGCCTAGCTCTGTTCAATGTGGAAAAATACACCTTCCAACACCTCTAAAAGCTCTCTGATAGAACAAAGCCTCTGCCCACCAAACATTTCTGGCCACCCGAGCTATATGGAGCCGTTGCAAAGAGAAGTCCTGGGCAGATGAATAAACTGGTCATGAAATGTTTAGGTACATTTCTGTTAATTGGGGTCGGGGGTTAAGGAGAGCCTTCAACACATCCTGACTTCAGCTCTGAGATAGATTGGTATCGATCTTCTCATCTCACAAGAATGCGAACATTTCCCAAAATGTCTCGACAATAAATCATCAGTCAGCTCATCAAATTATCACTTTATATCATCTTCCAAACATAGAGCATCTTTTTTTCCTGATAATTGCTATCATCAAATTTTGACTCAGGCTAACATGGGGAGTGCAATACTGCCGTTATCCCAACAGCACCCTGGTAAGTGTATTATACTGGCCCTGGTGAAAGGGGTCAGGGTGGAGTGGGGTGGTGGGGATGATAAAAGTAAGACCAAAGCAAACGGAGGAAGGGAAAACAGGGTCCTTGCCTGACTTCAATCACTGTGGAAGAGCTTGTTAGTGTAGCTGTGGAAGTGGTCAATGAAAGGGCAGAACGGAGGGCCACTTTGAGAGCAACAGATGTGAAAGAGCCAGAGAGAGCTCCTCACACGGGATCTCTGTGAAGATGCACTAATGATATTTATGACGCACGTCCAACTTGCTGGTAACGGTCTAATTGAGATGTGCATGAGCATTGTATGAATTTGTCAGTCTTTGAGTATACAGACATTCTGGTACCCTTTATAGCTTTATACTTGGTGGCTTTATTAATGATTAATAAAAGCATCTACTAACGCTTTATAGATCAATTAGAAGCCATTAATAAGAACAAGTCTGAAGTTATAACTAACAAATTATTTGATTTAACTACAAAAAATCTGTTGTAGAATGCAGTAT
The DNA here is from genome assembly GCF_015220745.1 of Sebastes umbrosus. Lineage (NCBI taxonomy): Eukaryota > Metazoa > Chordata > Actinopteri > Perciformes > Sebastidae > Sebastes > Sebastes umbrosus. The sequence goes on along the minus strand of NC_051278.1, from coordinate 29,423,752 downwards.
TAGTTTATTACCAGCACATTACCCAAAAAACATAAGAAATAACTAATAAACCGCCTTAAAAGTAAATACTAGTCTTATTCCATGAAGACTAAATCAAAAATAGTGGACTACCATCCTTCTTTCCAATCCTTCCGACACTATCCATCAAAGTGACATGCTCTAAGTCCCATCTGACGTTGCAGCATAGTTCTATAGATTTATCTATTAATAATTAGTTTGAGGGATTTAAACATGGTAACTGAAAGATTGTTATGTAATTTCATGTACTGTATCTGCTTTTTCAGGGTAAAAACCTCATGAGATTGACCAACTACGCTAAGAAGGTTAAAAGTGACCAACTACAGTATAAGGGTTTTTACCCCTTAAGCCCTTAGACAGTGCAGACAATCTCTTAAAACCCATGAAATCCATTACAATCCATTCATTTACCCCAAATCTGACTTAAACATATAAAGACCTTTACACCCCGAACATATTTCAGACCCCTAACCAAAACGACCTTGGTCACACCATGAATGGGTAACCTGATGATTTTTTTTTTTTTTCAAAAATATCAAATTAATCTATAATTTAAGGAGAAAGTATCCCTTAACATAAATTTAAGATGTGTTAATTAGGGGCGTTTGAAATTAAGTTTTCAAGGGGTTTGATTTTTATCTTTTCAAATGAATGAATTGATGAATTAGAATGATCCCTGGGTAAGTGTTGGGTGTGTGTTTAAGTTAAATTAAGGATTAATTAAGGGTAGCCTTTTGTACAGACCACTTGTGGAATGAGTCACACTGAAGGGCAACTTAGTTCAACCACAACAAAGTCAAACTCTTCCTCTCTTTGAATAAATTTGCTGCTTCTGAAAAGCTTTGGATGATGTATATTTGTGAAGTGAAGCGCTGTCTGGCTCACCTCGTCCAGGATGTGGTCCAGCCGGCCCATGATAACGGGCTCCACCTGCTCCAGAGACCCCATCCAGGCGGAGAGCTGCGCGTCCCGCTGCTGCTGCTCCAGACTTACTATCCGGGACTGCAACTCCGACGTCCGCACTAAAACCAAAATGCAAAATCCAAGACACAGGACCGACACTGCGATACACGTCGTGACGCCTGACAAATCTCTCCAGTTTCTCCACAGAGGCCGTTTAGACGGATGATCGCTCCTCTCCTCACCAGGGATACCCGCGACTCCACACTTCTGATCCTTGAGCATGTTTAGACCTCTGATTCTGCTTTTATCCACACGGAAATCCCTCAATTCATCAAGAGGAAGAGCAGCAGGAGGAGAGGGATCCTAACGACCTGCAGACGCTGGAGCTGGTCAGAGACTGTCTCTCTCTCTCTCTCTCTGTTGGGGGGAAGTTTTGTCTTTTTCTTCAAACTGTCTCCAAACTACCTTGCTGCACTCAGATGAGCAACTACATCAAAGTTAGAATAGGAGACATTGTGTAGATGGACAGCAGTCAGTCAGTCAGTCAGTCAGTGATGATCCTGATTCACAGAGACAGACTCAGTATTCCTCTGCTTTGCTCTGCGCTCCGCTCCGTTTCTCCCAGTCGGTGCTTCTTCTCCTCTGAGCGACTCCACAATGTGCCGCAGCTCAGCTGGCAGTGCGCGTCTCTGAAACCCGAGACCAGCCTCTCTCTCTCTCTCTCTCTCTCTCTCTCTCTCCCTCTCCCTCTCCCTCTCTCCTCTGCACAGCTCTGGATGCCTCGGGCTCTTTGCTGCGCACAGTGTGTGTGTGTGTGTGTGTGTGTGTGTGTGTGTGTGTGTATGTGCTCCTCCTCTGAGAGGCTTTAGGTTAAATGCCGGGTCTGGATTCGTGGCCGTGTTGCTGCCCCCTTTGATCCGCAGCACTTTGGTGAGGGATATTTTTAGGGGTGCGCAAAGCGAGGACGCACAGTCAGTCAGTCAGTCAGTCAGTCACTGACTGGTGTACTGACGGGCATGCTGACAGCACCGCTCCAGGCAAACCAACCCGGCACTCTGCTGTCCTCGGCCCGGATGCGGTTCTGTTTGGAAGAGGACCTGCTGGATGCTGGATGATGTTGTGCGCGCTGCGCGGAGAGAATGGAACACCAACCTGTTGCGCACCAGACTAGAGCTACTGTATGCAGCCTGTTGTCTTATATCATCTTCATACCAACATGGACATCTGTTCCTTCAGGCTCTACACTATCACTAGATAGATAGATAGATAGATAGATAGAGAGATAGAGAGATAGAGAGATAGATAGATAGAGAGATAGAAGGATAGATGGATAGATAAATAGATAGATGTTCTTTATTAATCCCAAATTGGGAAGTTCTTGTGTTACAGCTGCAGGTTATCCAGGCACAGGAACAGTAATGAGTGAATAAATAATACAATTTAATAAATAATAATAAATTATAAATATATAGTAAATACAAATATACATATCAACACTAGAGACAATATCTATAGTATATACAATTTAAAGAATATTTTAGAATACACTATAAATATACCAGACTACAACTAGCTTAGAAAATATAAAATATGAACATAGAATAACAATAACATAACAATACAATAGGATAGAGTGCATTGATATACTATATATTAACAAATTGTGCAAGATACAATTTTGTTTTAAAATTAAATTTGAAGTTTATCCTTCTCTCTCATTGATGGATCGTGATTATTGTTGTTTGTTGTAAAGCACTTTGTAACATGAGTTTTGATAAGTGCTATATAGATAAACTGTATTATTATCATTTATTATGGATGTGTGGATTATGTGATTTTATTGATGATGATGATATAGGTAGGCCTATGGGTGGATGGATTTACTAAATGTGTTTTTGGGTCCAGTGGTGGAAAGTAGTTTTACTTCCACTACATTTATCCGACAGCTGTGGAATACTTTTCAGATTCGTATTTCTCATCAGAGTATAATACCTCTTAAAGGTGCAGTGTGTAGGATCTGACAGCATCTAGTGGTGAGGTTGCAGATTGCAACCATCTGAAGCTTCTCCTGTGTCCCAAGCATGTAGGAGAACTACAGTGGCTGACGTGAAAACACGTAACATTATCGTACAACATGGTGGACTCTTTGAAGAGGACCTGCTCCCTATGTAGATATAAAAGGCTCATTCTAAGTACAGTAGTTCAGGTAGTTCAGGTAGTTATAAACTAAAGAAAACATTAATATTATATTCCATTTCTTTCCTAAATGCTACACACTGTTCCTTTAAGCTTAAAGTCACTACAAGGAGTTTTTAACTGGTTATGAAACTTAAATTAATACTGATGCCTTCATACAGTGATCTGCAACTGGCGGCCCCGCGGGCCATATCCGGCTCGCCAAAGCTTCCCATCCAGCCCGCAGAATATGAATGAATTCACTGTGACCGCTGCAGGAGCAGCCTGTTGAGCTTTAAGGATAGTATATTTATGTCTGCTAATCACATGTGCGGAACAGAAATTCTAGAGCACGAGTTTTACCCAGATAGTTTTTGGCAGCACACCAGTTATTGTCTATCAGCTTTAGCATGGCAGTCGGCTTATTCTCAGGGTTAGTCGAGCTCAACTCACAACGATTTGAGACAAACTGTATGCCGACACAAAAAAAATGAAGTCAGCTATATCTGAGGATGCACCTCAATCATTTAACTTACGACAGCATCACCTGAATGTGTCGATTAGCAGAACCAACCAAAAACTGACTGGACAGCGAATCCTTTGTCTACACATTTTCGTTTCCGGAGCAGAACTTGGAAACTGATTAACTTAGGAACTTCAAATTTGTTATGATGGTTGACAGTGTGGTCTAGTTGTGCCTTTTGGGGGTTAGAAGTCCTTTTTATTGCCCATTAAACGTGAGGCAGGCAGAATGTTTTCGTCATCATTGGGCAAAAATTCCATAATTATCTTTCAGCATATTGTAATTCAAGTGTTCTGAGAGAAAACTAGACTTCTGCATCTCCTCATGGCTCTGTTTTCAGGCTTTAGAAAATCTAGCCCGCGACGGGAGACTTTGGCCAATCACAGGTCATTTCAGAGAGAGCCCTCCCATTGGCTGTGCTTCGGCTGGTGGGCGGTGCTTGGTATTTCTTCAACTGTTCTCAACATGGCCGCCTGGTCACAAACTTTCTCATTTTACAGCTAAACAGTACACCACAAGATGTTTCTAAAAACATTTGAGGCGAGAAATAGGCATTACAGTAACAGAGTATTGATTCATATTTGATCAGCGCTGCCTGGTTTGACCGCTGGTCGGAGTTTGTGAGTGATTGACAGCCGGCTCTCATAGACGGCAGCTGGACGGCAGACTCCAGATCAGCTCTGTTTGGTTGTTTTCCTCCGGTCTGTGAAATCTTGCAGATGCCATTAGGAGCACCGGAGGACACAGAGGCACATGATTTTTTTCAGATTACCTATCTCATGCACTAATGTCAGGATATAGTGACCGTTTTATAAAAATAACTTTTTTTAATCATATTTGCTCCATTTCTACCCACTGCTGCTTTAAAATGTCAAATAATTAATTACTTTGTAATGTTGTCCATTTATTCATAGATTAATGGATTAATTTGTAAACAAATTTGTTAATGCCTATTTTTATTGTACAATTAGTTATTAAGCAATTAAATGCTTTATTACTATTTCTGTGACTCTTGTGGTCCTCGGTGTAAAACCACTCTAAATGAGTAATGTATGTCCGCCTGAAGTGGAGAGGGAGTCTTGTTCCTGGAAATACAGATGTGTGTATTCTTGGAAAGAAAAAAAGGTGTCTGAGGTGAGTCCAGCTGGTTATTCTCCGCTACATTCAGCCTGAGCCTGATCATTAACTGTCACTTCTGAAGTCTGTATTCCACTGTTTACTGGGTTTTTAGTTTGACCTGCTTATCTCACCGCACTACGCAAATGCATATGATGTAATGGAGCCTTCATGCTTGCCAACATAAACCTTTAATCAGCCTCTCCCAAAAGATGATGGTTCACATCAGTTTAGGAGGATTCCACACCTTTCTCCCTCCACAGCAAGAACAGTTTTTCAAAACAATCAAACAGGCATTATCGGTTGCTATAAGCACCATGCATAGATGTGGGTCATTTTGGGCCCACTACACTCAATAGTAGGTGTTATCTATTCACATGGTAGATCACTGAAAGACGCTACGACAGCGACCTCTAGTGACCGTAGTAATAATGACAGGAGCAGAAGCGGAAGTCAGGCGAACGTGTTGCTTTTAAGTTTCGCTTTCACTTTTACAAAGAAAGCGAAAGCGAAGCGGTTTACACGTCAGCGTAGTAAACCCCTAATAACCCACGTCTATGGTTGCTCATAGCAATCGATGACGGCTATATAATGGCTTGATAACAGTCGATTCGGGTGTTTTAAAAGTAATCAACCAACCCTGAGTATTAATAAACTGTAGAATAAAGAAAAAAATGATTCATGATCTAAGAAGATTTAAGTATCATCGTAAACTGGTTCTCATGTAGAGATTTTTTGTGCTCATTTATGACTGTGTGCTCAAGGAGAGCTAGTTAGCTGTTAGCAGCCAGTGGGAGTCCTACAGTGTGTTTGGCTAACAGAGCTAACAGCTAACAGAACTAAACACACACTGCAGTTGAGCTGCACAGAGCCAGTGCAGACAGCTGCATAGATTAAAATCAAAGTGCATCTGTTGTGTGAGGTGTGCGAGTGAAAAACACGTCTGATACGCTTGCAGTCTAGACGGGGGGTTAGATGGTCTTGCTTAATACATAAAAAAGTCAGCAGTGACTTCAGACATAACATGGCAAAAAACGCTCGCACTAACCTTAAACAAAGTGATTTTGCTTACTAAATCTACTGTATCCACAGACGGGACACACAGACTGTGACTGGCCTCTGGTGTCACAGTCCTGTACGCCCACCATGAACCCCTATTTCCTCCCTATGACTTCTTTCACCCAATAAAACATTGACTCTGAAAATAATCCAGATGTTATCACCACAATTGGGAATAATAAATTAGTAATATATAACAATCCGTTCTCACTCCTGAGTCATCAAATACCAGCGCTTGGTTTACTGACACACCGAGGCACCCTTTGGCTTCTGTATATGACGCGCAGGACTTTCAATTAACTCTAATTTAAACACAACTGACGTAGTATACGCTAAAGAGTGAGAAAGTCCGCGTATGGAGGAGGTCGGGGTGGATGGTTGGGTCGAGGGTCAAACAAACAGACTTTCACCCAGGAGACTGCTGTTCGTGACCCAAAACCAAGTCAATGTTGCTTTCTTTTACCTTACTTTTGTTACATAATCCCGCATACAAAATGTACATAACAAACTGAATTACTTTAAAGGCCATGTAAAGGAAATTCAGACATTTGTTTCTAAACACATAATAAATGTTGGAATATAATTACTGAAAACATGTGCAAAGACTGTGAACATTGTAGTACTGGATTGTGGAGTTAGACCGTTGAACTGTTTTTCGCCAGTTTTGTGTTCAGGATTTTTTAGGTGGGGCTGAAATCATGACTCGATGAAGCAGTTGAGCCATCTTTGACATGACCCCACCCGTCTTTACAAACCTGTTTTTTGAAAGCCAGAACAGAAACCCATGAGTTATCAAGGGTTATCTCAGCTAGCTCAGTCGGTAGAGCTTGCTGAGACTCATATCATCAGGGTCGTGGGATCGAGCCCCACGTTGGGCATTGGCATTTTCATGACTGTTTTTGTATTGCATTGTATTTTTATGATTGTAATCCATCCCATGTCCTATGTATATTTATTCTTTTTCTGTAAACTTGTGCTGTAAAGCGCAAAGCCGGGAGCCACCCTCGCCCCGAGCCTTTCCAAGCTGACCGACCGCCTCGAATGAAATGCGGAGAGGTCCCGCGATGGGATCCTCCCAGACAGAGCGGCCGTCCTTAACCCGCCAAGTTGAATCCCTGCGCGACGGGAGCCGTTACCAGCCTCACACCGTCCACGGCTTGAGCCTCGATCAGAAGGACTCAGACACCGAGCGACACTGGGCAAATGGTCTTCTGTACGCCACATTTCCCCACTCCGCATGTCAAACAGAGATTCGGCGCTGGGCTCTTCCCTCTTCAATCGCCGCTACTGAAGGAATCCTGACAGGCACCTTCCCAGCTTGTGGGTGTGGTTTCAGCCATGGATGTATTAAGAGAGGTTTCAGATTTCAGCGCCTTCAGCGACACGCCCCCAGCGACTCAGAGCAGAGAATACTGATGATTTTTCCATGATTTTGAAAGCTAATTTTATATACTTAAAGGCTTTTTTAATCATTCAATTTTGGCTGGGTGGTTAGCAACATATTTGTCTGTGGTGTGACAAACCCAGAATGCATATTTATTTTTGCTTTACACAGACTTTAACCCAAACCACGACCTTTTCCTAAAACTAACTAAGTAGTTTTGTTGTGTAAGTAAAGTGAACCTAAGTTGGAAGTTTATTGTGTTTATTATGCATGTAACACAATGAGAACAGCCGCTGGAAGGAGCTGCATTCTGGAGATGAATTCCTTCTATTTGTGGTCGCAGGTCCTCGGAGGTACGGGCTTGTCAGGAGGAGAGGACAAACAGATTAGTTTGCCGCTTGTGTTTCACCCACACTTCAATAAATAACAGTTTTTTGGTCAGCTCGGCTGGAGTCCTCGTCTCCAAGTCCATTAAAAACACAGGCTCAACACAGGCTGCTGAAGTGATTTCTTCGTACCACAGTGCAGATCTGACTGAGCCGGATGTGTGCTTATGTCCGTTAGATTTATACTAATGACAAATCCTATCTGGTGTAGTCAGTGTCATCTTTTTGGTAAATCTGATGTTGTTTGATTAGATTACACTATACAACACTACGCTGGCTGTCTATGGGACACCTTAAACCTGAATCAGTTCTTTTTAGCTTCATCCCTATAGTTTCTTCTATAATAGTCTGAATATTACAGTAAATGTTGGCAATATTAGTTGCCAATAAAATATCAGTGATGGTCCTCAACCAACATATGATTCGACCCTTACTTTCATCTGTATCACTGAATGTACCTCTACTACCACTTTTTAATAAGGTATACTTTTCTTTACAAACAATGGCTTTGTTGATGGTTAACAAATAATGTATGAATGCTCTATGGATCGGTGCTAACAACTTTTCAGTTGCCAAGTTGTGAATATCCTTTCCACTAGAGTTTATCCTCCTCCAGCTTCACCAACAAGTCGTCTGAATTATACCACAAACGTTCAAATGTTCTCATTGCCTTTGAAAAGCTGGCATTAATGTAACATAATATTGAGTCATATTTGATCAGCGCTGCCTCTTTTGACCGTTTGGTCGGAGTTCACAAGTGATTGACAGCCGGCTCTGGACAGCAGACCTCAGATCAGTTCTTACTGCTTGTTTTCCTCCGGTATGTGAAATTTTGCAGATGCCGTGAGGAGCACCAAAGGACACAGAGGCACATAATTTTTTTCAGGTTACCTGTTTCATGTTCTACTGTCACGATATAGCGACCGTTTTATAAAAATAACTTTTTTTAATCTCGCCCACTTCAGCTTTAATCATGGTTCAGTCCTTTGCTCCTCACAGACAACAGTCTAGTAGCTCACTTGGCCACTAGGAAAAAAAAGAGGTGGTTAAGTTATTTCCAGGCTGTTGGCTGCGGTTGGTCGTTGCTTCGGTCTGAATGTCCAAACATTTCCTGCTCCTTCCTATTACCTGCACCCCTGCACCTCATCACCGTGTTAGCATCGCCAGTACACCGTATATATAGCCTATTGTATCTGATAGATTCTTCAATTCCACTGTATTCAATTCATTTACAGAGCATGACTGCAATTTTGATAGATTCACACAGAGAATCAGCATCACATTCTTGATGGAAAACAGAAGAGGTCACTGTTTCAAAGTGTCCATTTGCTGTAGAGAATTTACAGCTTGTTGATAGTTTGAGCACGTGTTCCTGCTCTGCAGGGCCCTGCACACATACAGGTTTGATGCTTGTCCTCTAAAAATCTAAATAAAAATGTACAGTCTTTCTGTTTTTATGTGGTGGCTTCCTAAAGACAACATGTTGGTTAATCCCTAAAATGAGGTGCACTACTCTTAATGAATCCAGAGCTGCCTGCAGCTTGGCCGTAAAATGATTGAACGGCCAGTCAAATCAAGATGGTCGACCTCATGCGGTGGCTTGTCTAATTGGGTTTATAAAAAAGCACGCGGGTGGTTTCTCTATGGTTCCAGGCCACCACAGAATTCTTTTTAAAAGGCTAATAAACAATTTCCTGTCTTGTGTCTTTGCACTATAATTGAAGTCAGACCGAGAGATGTCCCCTCGACTGTCAGCCACATCTTAGGACGCCATACTGCCTTCAGAGGTTTATGACGACGGCTCGATGGGCCAGAATCACTACGTAATCACTCCATGTGCTGCGGGTCCTTGTAATTACAACGTGGCTCAGTGTGGCCAGCTGGCTTTGTGATTCTCTGAGCTGAAACACACACACTTTGAAAATGATCCTCAAAATGAAAGGTACATTTATTGCAATCATGGGATTCTTTCAAATTAAAAGTGACTAATCCTGCTGTTATAACAGCTGCGATAGAGATTGTAATTGTAATGTGACTTGAGAATTACTTTACCACTTGTTTTCATGAAAATCAGCAGCATTAGATGCATCAGTCTCACTGCATTGATTTCATCTTCATCGGCCTACTTCATTCTTGATAATAATGTCTGAAATGGCTTCATTGGTCTCTAAACTACATATTACTGTATAGAACTGCATGTTATGTTATATTACATTATATTATAAGTAGTTTTTCTTCTTCTTGATACATTCTTTTAGATTTAAAAAAACATATCACTTTTATTTCAGGAGTTTTATAGGTGTATTTGTGTTGTGACTGTAGCTGCTGTTTGCTTTTCACATCTGGATTTGTATTATGCTTGATTATGTGGTTTAGTGGTGATTTGGATGGAGTATGAGTGATATATGTATGAACATATTTTGGATGTAAATATGATCCACAAATTATGTATGCAAAATGTGTAATTATGTGGGTTTTCAATAAGATGAGGGAGGCATCTCCAGCCATGCTAGCCGCTCTGTGAGGCTGCACTCAGCACAGTGGTGCTTGTAGCTAAATGCTAACATAATCTTGCTCACAATAAAAATGTCACCTGATGTTAAGCAGGTAATGTTTTCCAAGGTTGCCATCATAATGTAGCATGTTAGCATGCTAACATTTGCTAACTAGAAAATACATTTCCTGCTGAAAATGCGTGGGAATGCTGACAGCTGAAAGTTATTGCAAAGCATTGCTGAAAATGCAGAAATGTGACATGACTTGCCTAAAAATGTTAAAGCTCAAATGCATTGCACTGCACTGCTGAAAACCCTAGAAGATGAAATGTACAACTGGCAGAGTTGGAAGCTGAACTTCATTAGCTAAAGAAGCTAAGAGCTGAAATACATTGCTAGAAAAGCTGGAAGCTAAACTGTAATACTGTCAAAAGTGGTAAATTAGAATTTTCCTGAAGAGGCGGAAAGATGAAATGCTTTGTATGTATATCAGACAGATGAACTGCATTGCTAAACACAAACACACACACAGAGAGAGAGAGAGAGAGAGAGAGAGAGAGAGAGAGAGTAGTATTTGGGTGAAATAAACCTTTAAAACTATAAATGCTTGGACAGAAATAGTATTTTCACTGAATGAACCTTTAAAATCTATAAGTTGTTACACAGAAAGTAGTATTTGTGTGGAAAGTAGCAGTAGGAGTTGTAGTAATAGTAGTAGTAGAAGTAGTAGTGGTAGCAGAAGGAGCAGGAGCAGTAGTAGCAGTAGTAAGAGTAGTAGTAGTAGCAGAGGCAGTAGGAACAGCAGCAGGAGCAGTTGTAGTAGTAGTAAGAGTAGTAGTAGTAGTAGTAGTAGTAGTAGAGGCAGTAGGAACAGCTGCAAGAGCAGTAGTAATAGTAGCAGTACTGGTAGCAGTAACATCACTGGTAGTAACAGTAACAGTAGTAGTAATAGTAGTAGCGGTAGTAGTAGTAATAGCAAAAGCAGTAGTAGCAGTAGTAGTAGCAATAGTAGACGTAATCGTAGTAGTAGTAGTATTAGTAGTAGTAGTAGTAGTAGCAGAAGTAGCAGCAGCTGTAGTAGTAGTAGTAGAATCAGTAGGAACAGAAGCAGTAGTAGTAGTAGTAGTAGTAGTAGTAGCAGCAGCACCAACAGTAGTAGTATTAGAAATAGTTGTAGTAGTAGTAGTAGCAGAAGGAGCAGCAGCTGTAGTAGTACTAGTATTAGTAGCAGAAGGAGCAGCAGCTGTAGTAGTAGTAGTAGTAGAATCAGTAGGAACAGAAGCAGCAGTAGTAGTAGTAGTAGTAGTAGTAGAATCAGTAGGAACAGAAGCAGTAGTAGTAGTAGTAGTAGTAGTAGTAGCAGCATCAGCAACAGTAGTAGTATTAGTAATAGTAGTAGTAGTAGTAGTAGTATTAGAAAGTACTAGAATCAGTAGGAACAGAAGCAGTAGTAGTAGTAGTAGTAGTAGTAGCAGCAGCAGCAACAGTAGTAGTATTAGTAATAGTTGTAGTAGTAGTAGCAGCTAGAACTTTTAAAACTGTAAGTCATTAGACAAAATATAGTAGATAGTTACTCTATAGAGATTTTATTTTGAAAAAAAAACTTTTCCTGAGTTCCCTGTTACGATACAGTTACCTTCTGTGTGTGTGTGTGTGTGTGTGTGTGTGTGTGTTAGTATGCCTGCTCTGATTGGCTAATGTGAATCAGCTGTCTAGCAGCAATCAAACGTTGCCGTGGTGATGGCCACTGCTAAGCACCCTCAATGAGACAGTTTATAATAGGAGTTAACCAGAGACATACATGTCATAAAAGTGTCTCTCAGACAAAAACCGTGAGTCCAATCGGCAAAATAATGTCATCATCAGAGAGAAGCGTCTCTGCCGAACGCATTGATGTAGTTTTTTTTGTGTGTGGAGTCAAAAATGGGATCATGGGAGCAGGTTAGAAAAGTGCCATTGTCAACTTTCTGTCAGACATTTCCCATCTGAATTAACATTGCTCTCTATGGAGCGGCTTGTTGGACTTACTCTCACTTTTAGGGCTCTAGAGACAAATGTGTAAGTCCGACTGATTCCATAGCTACATGACTGCGACCGGCACAAAATTTCCTACAATTTAATGAAAAAAATATCTATTAAGAGTAAAGATTGTGGGCTACGGAGCAATTTCTTCGGAAAATTTTCAAAAGATTTCAAAGCTTTCCCGCACTGTGATCATGTCACACACAAACAAAATTCCATACTTACATGCTATTTAGTACGCTAAAACAGTATGTGAGATATTTTAGTAGGTCCGAAACCTTAGTATAAAACCAATAGTACGCAAATTGCATACCATTTCCGGTAAAATATTACAGTATGCAACTTTGAACATTACGGTGGCATAAATATCCCACAATGCAATGCGGTAGTGAAGACAACGTTCATAATAGACGTCAACACTTCAATTTAACTGTAAATATAAGATTTCACTTCGCTCGGTTTAATAAATATTTATAATTAATTCAGACTTTGCATCTCACAAACCGTTGATTCTAACACATGAGGCTGGCACAGGTTACCATGGTTATGGGTCTCCAACCGGCAAGGGGGAAGTAATGACGTAAATTACTTCTCAGTGTGACCGAAAAGACACAAACTACTGTCTATTCGCACAAAAGTATGTTGAACTTACTATTGTACTATCGTACACCTATTATGTAGTTTTTTTTTTTTTTTTTTAAATTAACATCAACATAGTAGGAGTCATAGTTTCTCTGATGAAGTCAATGATTTCTGTCATTCAGATTGAACTAACATTCCTGTGACATCGTCTTTGAGATCATGGAATGTTGCCTCTGTGACATCATAAATGATAATGTTATATAAACTGCAACATTATCATTGACATCATAGAATGTTGCCTCTGTGAGATCATAAATGATGATGCCACAGGAATGTCTATTCTGCTCTATATGTCAGCATTCTGTCACGCTCTATATGATGGTATTGTATTCTACTCTATATCAAAGCATTTCATCAGCAATTGTGATATTTTTTCGCCGCTATATATGACAGCTTTCCTTTCCATTCTAATGTCATTACGACTAATCAAAACGCAATTGTGGATATCGCTAATGTTAATTCCAGATAGTCAAGCTTATCTATTAAATGTTAAAACACCATGCCATAGAATTGTCCAACGCAGACGCTAGGCAATGCCAATAAACATGTAGCCCAATCATCAAAATGAAAGTGCCCTTAATTTTTTCAAAGGTCCTATATGTTTACATGCTGTAATGTTAAAAAAAACCTTTATTTTCCTTATGCTGTCTGCCTGACTATACCTGTATTCACCCTCTGTCTGAAACGCTCCGTTTTAGTGCATGTCAATGGAACTGCAACATAATTGCATTGCTAGGCAACAGTTTAGGTCCATGTTTACTTTCGGTCAGCTGATGTCATTCACATACACTCCAACTGGAAATAAACTGGGACACATTTAGGTTTAAATGTTCCATATATCGTAGATTTGTGACATCACACATGCATAGTACTCCTGACTGCTTGTTTAAACCTGCTTAATAATAAAAAATACCTGAACATCTCACTTTTTATAATATGGGACCTTTAAGGAATAGAACAGTTAAATAAATTTCACCGTATTTAGGTTTTTCAAATTAACATCAACATAGTAGTAGTCATAGTTCCTCCAATGAAGTCAATGATTTCTCACAGAGATTGACAGAGTAGTACTAGACACATGGGACACTACAATTGCCAGAAAGTCTTGACAATCAGATTAAACTAACTCTCCTGTGACATCATCAGTGACATGATGGAATGTTGCCATTGTGATGTAAATGATGATGTCACATAAACTGTGACATCATAAGTGACATGATGGAATGTTGCCATTGTGATGTAAATGATGATGTCACATAAACTGTGACATCATAAGTGACATCACGGAACGTCGCCGAAAGTTTACTTATAGAACCCCCGTTACGCCCATCAATCACAGATCAAAAAACACGTGTTTTTTGACAATGCCACGCGTAGGACGACAGGCCACTCGCTCCGCTCGCAGACAGGGACCGAAGACCGAAGACGGAAGACTCGCAGGTCCTCCACTGTCAGCAGACGGAGGGTTGCCCGACGTAGACGCTAGGCAACGCCATTAACCACGAAGGGAAAGCATTAATGCATTAAGCATTAATGCTTTTCATTCGTCTTAGTGATTTTTTTTAGGTAGTATATTTTACTTTATTTAGATTTTTTTTAATTAACATTAACATAGTTGTATTCACAGTTCCCTTGAAGTCAATGATCTCTGTCATTCAGACTAAACTAGCATTCCTGTGACATCATCAGTGGTTTCATCTGTGAGATCATAAATGATCATGTCACATAAACTGTGACCTCATCAGTGACATCACAGTTTGTGGCTGCGTCCAAAATTCCATACTTACATGCTATTTAGTACACTAAAACAGTATGTGAGATATTTTAGTAGGTTCGAAACCTTAGTATAAAACCAATAGTACTCAAATTGCATACCATTTATGGTAAAATATTACAGTATGCAACTTTGAACATTACGGT